>NW_024412400.1:62055486-62100895 GCF_014898765.1 Herpailurus yagouaroundi | reverse complement strand
ATAACATAACATAACATAACATAACATAACATAACATAACATAACATAACATAACATAAATTAAAAAAAAATAAAATATTGGTTCTTTTACTAGTGGCCAAGGTAGAATGTTAAATAGCAATGGTGGCAGTGATCACCCTTGTCTTGCTTCTGAACTCGGATAGTTTTTTAACATTTCGCTGTTAATTATGATGTGCACATAGTTGGGCTTTTTTATAGATTAGTTTTACCAGATTAAAAAATGTTCTTTCTTCCCATTTATTTAGTATTTGTATCATACATAGATGTTAAGTTTCATTTATTAATTTTCTGAATCTATAAAGATAATTATATGGTTTTTCCTGTTGATTCTGATAATATGATGAATAAAGCTGATTGATTTTTGTATCCCTGAATCCCCTGTACAGGTAGTCATGATACAGTGTCTTTTTTATATATTCCTGGATTTAGTTAGCTAACATTTTGTTTAGAATTTTTGTGGTTATATTCATGAGAGAGATTTGCCCACATTTTTTATTTCTTATAATATTCTTGTTAGGTTTTGGCATCCAGGTCATAAGTAAAACAAGTGGGAAAGGTTTTTCCTCTTATCCTATTCTCTGAGATAACCTGTATAAGACCATTGTTATTTCTTACTTAAATGTTTTAGAAGAGTTTATCTGTGATGCCATCTGTGTCTGGGATTATGATTGTGTACCTGTGTGTGTGTGTGTGTGTGTGTGTGTGTGTGTGTGTGTGAGGGTGGGGTGCACATTAAAAGGTTTTTAATTACAGATTCAATTTCTTTAGTGAATATAAAATTACTCAGATTTTTATTTAAAGATGTAAATATGTTTTAAGGAATTTGTCCATATCATATAAATGGTCAAATGCATTGCTGTTAAGTTGTTCACAATATTCTTACACTATCTTTTTATTTTTATTTTTTTCAAGTTTTTATTTCAATTCTAATTAGTTAACAAACAGTACAATATTGGTTTCAGGAGTAGAATTCATTGATTCACCAATGATATACAACACCCAGTGCTCATCATAACAAATGCCCTCCTTAATACACATCACCCATCTAGCCCATCCCTCACCCAACTCCCTCCATCAACCCTGAGTTTGCTCTCTATCTTAAGAGTCTCTTATGGTTTGTTTCCCTCTCTCTTTTTCCTTTCTTTCTTCCCCCTCCCCATATGTTCATATGTTTTGTTTTATTAAATTCCACAGTTGAGTGAAATCATGCAGTATTTGTCTTTCTCTGACTGATTTATTTTGCTTAGCATAATACACTTTAGATCCATTCACTTCATTGCAAATAGCAGGATTTCATTCTTTTTTGAAGACTGAGTAATATTCCATTGTACATATAAACCACATCTTCTTTATCCATTCATCAATAGATGGACATCTGGGCTCTCTCCATAGCTTGGCTATTGTTGATACGCTGCTATGAAAATCAAGGTGCATGAACCCGTTCAAATCTGAATCTTTGTATCCTTTGGGTAAATACCCAGTAGCGCAATTGCTGATAATTCTTTTTTTTAACTTTTTGAGAACAGCAAACATCCTGTTCTCCAAAGTGGATACACCAGTTTACATTCCCACCAATAGTACAAGAGGATTCCCCTTTCTCTGCATCTTGGCCAACACCTATTGTTTATTGTGTTGTTAGTTTTAGCCATTCTGAAAGGTATGAGGCGGTACCTTGTGGTTTTGATGTGTATTTTCCTGATGATGAGTGATGTTGAGCATATTTTCATGTGTCTGTGAGCCATTTGGATGTCTTCTTTGGAGAAGTATCTGTTCATATCTTCTCTCATTTCTTAACTGGATTATTTGGTTTTTTGGGTGTTGAGTTTGCTAAGTTCTTTGTAGATTTGGGATGCTAGCATTTATCATAAATGCCATTTGAAATATTTTCTCCCATTCTGTAGGTTATCTTTTAGTTTTGTTGATTGCTTCCTTCACTGTGCAGAAGCCTTTTTTTATGGAATCCCAATAGTTCATTTTTGCTTTTGTTTCTCTTCCTCTGGTGACATGTCTAGTAAGACGTTGCTAGGCTGAGGTCAAAGAGGTTGCTGCCTGTGTTCTCCTTTAGGATTTTGATGGTTTCCTGTCTCACATTTAGATCTTTCATCCATTTTGAATTTACTTTTGTATATAGTGTAAGAAAGTAGTTCAGTTTCATTCTTTTGCATGTAGCTGCCCAGTTTTCCCAATACCATTTCCCAATACCAGACTGTTTTTTTTCCATTGGATATTATTTCCTGCTTTGTCAAAGATTAGTTGACCATACATTTATGGGTCCATTTCTGGGTTTTCTATTCTGTTCCACTGATTTTTGTGTCTGCTTTTGTGCCAGTACCATAATGTCTTGATGACTATAACTTTGTAATCAGCTTGAAGTCTGGAATCATCACACTATCTTTTAAAATATCTGTCCAATTTGTAGTGACATCCCCTTTTCTATTCCTGAAATAAATGCATGTCTTCTCTTTTATTTTTGAACAGCTTTGGTATCTATCTATCTATCTTCATCTTTTCTAAGAACAAACTTTTGGCTTTAATGATTTTTCAGTGTTCCACATTTTTCCATTTAATTACTTTAGCATTGTGATCTCTATCATTGCCTTCCTTCTACCTTTTATAGATTTCTTTCACTGCTCTGCTTCTAAGCTGTTGAGATGGACATCTACATCATCAGTTTTTAGACTTTCTTCTTATAAAATATTTCTGGTTATCGGGGTGCTGGGGTGGCTTAGTCAGATAAGCATCTGACTCTTGATCTTGGTTCAGGTTATAATTTCACAGTTCATGAATTCAAGCCCTGCATCGGGCTCTGTGCTGATGGCACAGAGCCTGCTTGGGAAGGAGCTTGTTTCTCCTTCTCTTTGCCTCTCACCTGCTTGTGCTCTCTCTCTCTCTCTTTCTCTCTCTCTCTCTCAAAATAAATAAATAAACTTTAAAAATACTTCTTGTTATAAATGTGTAACAAACTACTCCCAAATTCATTTAAAGAGGCAATTTATTTTTATCTTTCACATTTCTGAGGATTGAAGGACTCAGTTTGATAGTTCTCATTTGGGAGTGCAAGTATGGGAGCAGTCAAATGGAAGTTGGAGTTAGGTTTGCATACAAGCTTTTTAACTCACATGCTGGGATTGGGGCTGAGATGGTTGGAATATTTGGGTGGTTGGCTGGGCATTAATCTCTCTCTACACGTGACTAACTTTGACTTTCTCACTGCGTGGTGGTCTCAGGGTAGAGACATTTTACAAGGTGGTTATCACTCCCTAGAGAGACATTCCAAGAGATCCAAACAGAAGCTGCAAGGCTCCTCATGATGGAAACTTGGAATTACATAGCATCACTTCTTAGATATATTTTGGTTAAAGCAGTCACAGGTCAGCTGAGATTCCAGGATGTGGAAAAATTCCTTCCCAAAATGTGTGAATTGCAGTGTCCAGGAAAGAAAGTTGATGGCAGCCTCTTTGGAGACAGCATATCACACTAATATATTCATTCCAGACTATAAATTTTCCTAAAAATAAAGTATTAACTGCATCCCACAGGTTTTCTGTGTTGTAATGTGTTATCATTCAATTCAATATATTTCCCAATCTACATTCACCCTTCTTTGGGTTATTTTGAGGTATATTTTGAAGGTTGTTCAAACATTTGCAGCATTTGCAATCATTTTATTATGAAATGCTATATTAATTCCACTATGGACACATTATAATCTACGTGGTTCAATTCTTCAAAATTTGTTAAGACTTGCTTCATATGCCAGCACATGATCAATTCTGGTTAAAAAAAAAATCTATGTTTACTGGAAAATAAGATGTATTCAGTAATTCTCAAGTGCTACATTTTCTGTATGTGTATATGCATATATGTTATATGTATATATTTCAAATATATATATATATGTAGATTTAATTAGTTCAAGTTTGTTAACCATGTTTTTCATATCTTTGTCTCATTAAGGATTTTTCTTTATATGCTCGTTATACCAAGCACTGTTCACTATATCAGCTAGTGAAAGTGGCAGAGTAAAGTTTCCCTATGTGATTTTTACATTTGTTCTTTATGACTATTGAAAATTTTGTTCTATATGTTTGGAAGCTCTATTGTGACATACAAATTTAGAATTGCCACATCTTCCTAGCAAATTAACCCTTTGTTATTATGAAGTTTTCCTCTTTAGATCCAGTTACACTTCTTTCATTAAAGTTGAGGTTTAATGATATTAGCATAGCTATATCAGTTTTCTTTTGGTTTGTGTTTGCATGACATTTTGTTTTCTATACTTTTAACCTTTTTCATATTCATGCATTCAACAAACTATATCCATATATTTATATCTATCCCTATGTGTTATTGTAAATATTCTAATATATTTAAGCTGTGGTATTACATCATTGACTTTTAATGTATTCCCTGACATATTTAGATGAAAGTTATCATTTTACTATTTTTCTAAAATTCTATATATTTTATGTTACTTTTGCTCTCTGCTATTTTATCCTTTTAAATTTATTTTTTTTGCCGTTCTATTTGCACTCTATGTTAGATTGTCAGTTTATACATCCTATATTATTCTTTCAGTCGTTACTATAGATATTAAAACATCTATTATTAAACTCTAATATAAATTAGTACTTTAACCACTTCCTTGGTAATGCTAGAAACTTACATTTTAACTCCATTATGCTTTTCCTGCTTTTATGTTATTGCTATCATGCTTTTTCATTTCAGATCACAAGACCCCATAAGACTTTATTATTATTATTTTGCATGGTCAAAAATAATATAAACATCCATATATTTACCTTTTCTGCTATTCATTATTGCTTCCTGCATTTCTGTACTTCTTTCTGGAATAATGTTCCCTCTGCCTGAAAATTGCTTTTAGTATTTCTTTTCATATGGACTGCTGGCACAACTTTTCTTTTCTTTTTTTTTTTCAGATTCTATTTGTTGGGAAACAATACCTTCACCTTAATTTTTAAATAAACTTACAAAAATATTTAGAACAGTTTTAGATTTTGCAGGAAAAAAAACTGCAAAGATAGTACAGAGTTCCAGTATATCCCGTATATTCCACATTCCACTATTATAAATATTTTATATTAGTATGGTACATTTGTTATAATAATAAGCCACTATTGATACCTTATTGTTGACTAAAGTCCATACTTTACTCAGGCTTCCTTACTTTTTACTTACTGCCCTTTTTGTGTCCCAGGATCCCATCCAGGTTTTATTTAGTTGTCATGTACCCTTAACTTATTTTAGGCTGTGACAGTTTCTACTACTTTCCTTGCTTTTGGTGACCTTGACATTTTTGAGGAGTACTAGTCAGGTACTTTATAGACTGTCTTTCAATTTGGATTTTTATGATGTCTTTGCTGTTATTAGACTGGGATTATGTGTTTTGAGGAGGAAGATCACAGAGGTAAAGTGCCATTTTCATGACATCATATCAGAGATATAAATTATCAACATGATTTAGCACTGTTGATGTCAACCTTGATCCTCAGGCTGACATACTGTTTGTCAGGTTTTTCGACTGTAAGGTTACTGTTGTTTATCCCTTTTTCCATCCTGTATTCTTTGAAATAGGGTCATTTAAAATGGGGTCTTTGGAATGGGGTCACTTCAAGAGTGGAGAGTTATCCTTCCCTTTCTTTGAGGATGAAGTACCTACATATATTATTTGGATCTCTTCTGCACAGATTTGCCTATCTTCTCCATTTATTACATCTTAATTTTTGAAGAAGAATATCAATGGAATAGAATTCTACATTGGCAGTTATTCAGAGCATTTCAAAAGTGGCATTCCATTTTTCCTTTTGAATATGATGTGACTTTCTCTCTGTCTGCTTTTAAGAGTTTCTCATTATCCTTTTTTTTCTCATGTGTTTTACTGTGATATACTTTTATGTGTTTTGTTTTGTATTTTTCTTCCTTGGAGTTTTGTGCCTTTCTTTCAGTTTTAGAGAAATTGTATCCACGGTTATCTCTTTGGATATTGCTTTTGCCCTATTTTCTCTCTTTTCTTCCTAGTACTGCATAACACATGTTTGTAAGACTTTTGATCTATACATCATTTGTCTCATGCTTTTTTCTGTTTTGTTTTGTTTTATCATCTTTCTTTTCTTTCTTTACTTCAGTCTAGATATATTCCACTAGATATATTTCTGTCTTCTAGGTTATTAATTCTATAAACAGCTCTTTATCATATGCCATTAATTCCATATACTTCATTTTTCCATTAAAGTTTCCTTTTTCATTTCTACTGTTTACAATTGATTTTTTTAATTCTTTTTCTTAAGTTTATGTATTTATTTTGAGACAGAGTGCAAGTGGAGGAGGGGAAGAGGGAGGGGGACAATCTCAAGCAGGCTCTGTGTCATCATCATAGTAGCCACAAGGGACTCAATCTCATGAAACCATGATATCATGACCTAAACTGAAATCAAGAGTCAGACACTTAACTGATGGAGCCACCCAGGCGCCCCTACATTCATTTGATTCTTTATATAAGTTCTTCTTTTCAGGTAAAACTTTCCATCTTGTTATCAATTTTCTCATTTCTATAAATCTACTCTTCTTAGACTTGCTTTATGATACCGAAGCTGGATCTTATGAATATATCTCCCTGGTCAGATGATGCAATGTTAAGTCATCTTGGTAGAGGGCCTAGAGGAACTCTGGAAGAGAAAAAGGCCAGTGCTTTCTGTTTTGCAGGTGTGGACACTGTGTCTGCCAGCAGGTGGGAAGCATCTCCAACAGCAAGCAGCGCCCCCTGCCAGTGGTGTATCAGCTTCAGAAAGTCTCACCAGTACCCCAACAGGCAGATTCTCAGTGAATCTCACTGCTACGCCCAGCAACAGGCTCCTGCTCACTGTCCCTGGCCAGCAGCCCCACTGCAAATTTCTGTGCCATAAAGTGGGACATAGCCCCACCCTCTCCAAGATCTAAATTTCAACCTGTGGGGGTTAGAGGGGTGGGAGAATGCTTGCAAGTACGTTCCTTTCTTGGGTATTCTCCTTCAGTCCTAGACACAGTAGCTGCTCCCTATCATCTGCTATTCCTATATTCTTCAACATTCTCTTTATCCCTCTGAGTACTTTATCTTCAGTTCCTAATTGATAATCTATATTACCTTTGTTTGGCCTGATCAAATCTTTGCATGGTTTCTGTCTCTTACTAGACTTTGACTGGTATACTTTCTCTTCAGTATCTTGATCCCTCAAATTTTGGCTTCCATGATAGGTCTGAATTCCAATTTATATCGCCTCAGCCCCATGTACCTTTTCTCCTTGTTAGCAGCCACTTTCTTCTCACCTTTTCAGTTTGTCCCATTATGTTACTTATGAATCAACCCCTCGAGGGGTAAACTCACCTCACTGACTTTCCTGCCTGCCATGGCATTCTCTGATGTCTTCAGATGAATGATTTTTATATTAAATACAACTTTTCTAGCTGTTCCAGGGTGGAGAATTGGCCTACTATTTACACTATCATAGCCAATAAAAGAATTCCTATTCACAGTATTTAAATAGGATCTTCCTTACTTTTCCTTACATCAGCCCAAAGAAAACCTCATTAATTGAAGCATTGTGAGTTTGTTTATTTTTCTTAACAATTTGACTCGGTCAACAAGCCAGTTAGTAAGCTTATTAATCAAAACAGTATGATACTGGCAAAAAAAAAAAAAAAAACAGACACATAGATCAATGGAAAAGGATAGAAAGCCCAGAAATAAACCCATGCTTATATGGTCAATTAATCTTTGACAAAGGGGGCAAGAATATATAGTGGGAAAAGACAGTCTTCAATAAGTGGTGGTGGGAAAAATAAACAACTACATGCAAAAGAATGAAACTGGACAACTTCCTTACACCATACACACAAATAAACTCAAAATGTATTAAAGATCTAAAAGTGAGACACGAAACCATTAAAACCCTAAAAGAAAACAGGCAGTAATCTCTGACATCAGCCTTAGCAACACTTTTCTAGATATGTCTCCTCGGGCAAGGGAAACAAAAGCAAAAATAAACTACTGTGACTAAACCAAAAACAAAGCAAAAACAAAAACAAAAAAACCCAAAAGACAAAAAAAAGTTTTGCACAGTGGAGAAGACTATCAACGAAACAAAAAGGCAACCTACTGAATGGGACAGGATATTTGCAAACGATATACCAAATAAAGGGTTACTATCCAAAATATATAAAGACCTTACACAATTGAACACCAAAAAAATAATAATTCGATTAAAAAATGAGGGGAGGGGTGCCTGGGTGGTTCAGTTAGTTAAGCGTCTGACTTCAGTTCAGGTCATGATCTCGTGGTTCATGAGCTCGAGCTCCACATAGGGCTCTGTGCTGACAGCCTGCTGACAGCTGACAAGCCTAATTCAGATTCTGTGTTTCCCTCTCTTTTTGCCCCTCATGCTCTGTCACTCTCTCTCAAAAATAAAATAAACATTAAAAAATTAAATAAATTAATAAATAATTAATAAATAAGTTTTTAAAAATGAGGAGAAGACTTGAAGAGATGTTTTTCCAGAGGAGCTATACATGGCCAACAGACACATGAAAAGACACTCAATGTCACTAATTGTCAGGGAAATGCAAATCAAAGTCACAATGAGATATCATCTCATACCTGTCAGAATGGCTAGAATCAAAAAACAAACAATAAAAAAATCAAAAGTATTGGTGAGAAAAGGGAACATCATACAATGTTGTTGGGAATGTAATTGGTGCCACCACTATGAAAACCAGTATGGGGGTCCTCAAAAAGTTAAAAACAGAAATATTATATGGTCCGATAATTCCACTACTCAACATTACCCAAAGAAAACAAAAACAACAATTCCAAAAGGTATATACTCCTATGTTTACTGCAGAGTTATTTACTACAGCCAAGATATGGAAGCAACTCAAGTGATAATGCAGATGTGGTGTAGATATACAATGGAAAATTAACCCAATCATAAAAAAGAATGAAATCTTCCTATTTGCGACCACATGGATGGACCAAGAGGATATTTGGTAAGTGACATAAGTCAGACAGAGAAAGACAAGTGCCATATGATTTCACTTACATGTGGAAACTATAAAACAAAACAATAAGAGCAGAAAAAGACCCAAAGGAACCGGTGGTTGACAGAGGGGAAGAGGGTGGAGGGATGTGTAAAATGGGTAAAGGGAAGAGAGAGGTACAGGCTTTTAATCATGGAATGAGTAAGTCACAGGAATAAAAAGTACAGTGTAGGAAATATAGTCAATATTACTGTAATAGCATGGTATGGTGACAGATGATAGCTACCCTTGTGGTGACCACAGCATACCATATAGACTTGTAAAATCACTGTTCTATACCTGAAACTAACATCACATTGTGTTCAACTGTACCTCAATTTAAAAAAAGAAATTAAAAGAATTGGAATATATATACTTTTCTACCCAGCAATTCTACTTTCAAGACGACATCCAAGGGAAATGATTACAAGTGTCCATGATTTATGTATTTTTAATTTTTTATGTTTTATTTATTTCTTTTGAGAGAGGGGCAGAGAGAGAGGGAAAGAATCTCAAGCAGTCTCTGTACCATCAGTGCAGAGCCTGACATGGGGCTTGAACTCATGAACCGTGAGATCATGACCTGAGCCGAAGAGTCAGACACTCAACCGACTGAGCCACGCAGGCACCCCCATGGTTTATGTATTTTTAAATATCAGAGGAGGGAAAATGGAAACTAAATATCATATAGTAGAATTTTAAGTAAATTATAATACATCCAAACAGAGGACTGCTATATAATAATCAACATTCCAGGGGAATATTTATTCACCTCTGCAAATGTCATCACATAATAAGGGTGTGTACATATATAATGGTAACCCTATACGTATCTACTTATATAAGATATATCAATATATTTTATTAGAAAGAAATTGCAAGAACATACTAAAACATGCTAAAACTGTCTATCTGAATGAAGTAATTATTGATGATTTTTGTTTTGTTGCTCTGTCCTTGGCTGCTTCCCAACTTCTTTGTAATAAGTATACTTTGAGAAAAATAGCACAATAAATGCAAAAAAAATATGTAAAGTTGAGGCTAAAAGGTTGCTAGTAGTTTTTCTTTTTTATACACTCTGTCATGGTGCACAGTTACATCACTTTAAGTATATTCACTTGAATTTTAGAATACATAGTATGCTATTTTTAAATGAATAATCTTTAAGATTTTGCTTTCTAATTTGCTTTGTGAGGAGTTTAAAGCTACTCAATGATACAGAATGTTGGTGTTTTATTCAGTTCATTTCCCATGGCCAAGGCTATATCATCCCATCAGTTGGATGCTCCATACTTGAAAAAGCAGCAATGCATGCCAATGCTTTCGGTCTCTGGAGGAATCTTCACATTCAAGTGGTAAGAACAGAATTCTAGGATACCCTCAGTGGAAGTTATAGGAGAGACCATGTATTCTTAAGAAAATTTGATCCACGCTTATGTACTGAAGATTTGATAAAAGGAAAGGATGCCACACATTTTATACCAAGAACCTCCCGCTAGGTCTAAAGTAGAAACCGTTTAAGGACGACTAAATGCAACAGGCAGGCAACTTCCCTGAACACACAATTCCAAAGATAGTAATTCGCATTTGGCTTAAGAGCGATGAACACAAGAGTAAACCCCTTTATGAAATATTTGTTGTTAACTTCACAGTTCTTAATTTTGTCTTCTGTACACTAAGGAAAAAGAAAGTAACTACTTTATAAGGCTTCTGTGAGAATGAAATTCAGTAACACATTTAAAAGTCTTAGCACGCTTTCTAACATAAAGTAATTTCTATAAACAGAAGCTATTGTTATTATTTTTTATTAGCTACACATTAGCTATTAATATCACATACTTGAGAATTCAAACCTGGCTCCCAGAAGGCATTCAATTGGCTTTCCTGTTTAATTTGTATTAAATGTAAATTCAGTTTTAATATGGACAGAATTATAAATTTCTAGTAACAAATATCACATTTCTTATACTACACCAGAGAAAGCTCAAAAACAATTTTGTTTTTCCTCTGATAGTGCTGTCTTCACGTAACCCTGCTGTTTTCACATATAATCTGAGATTTTTTTTTAAACTTGGCTGAATAATTCCACCAAAGGATAGAATTCATTACCAGTGCTGTGTCACTGGTCAGCTACATATTGACATCAATAAATATAAAATATAAACATGCATTTCCTCTTCTACTGTTTTCTAGTTTTCTTTAAAAAGGAAATAATAAAGCATGGTACACATGCGGTGACCTCATATACTCAAAAAATGAAAATATAAAGTTATTGTTATCAACTAAAAGTCAGTGTCTATAAGTAAAAAATTTGAAAGTCAGTGGCTTTGAAGATGGTTCTGAAAACCAAGTCAATACTTAGGATTTTAAATTGCAGTTTTATAAGATACTCACTGCATGATAGATTTCAGGCTGTTTCATGTGTCCAATGTCATTCAAGGTTGCAAATAAATTTGGCCTTTCAAAAGCAAGATGAATGACAAAAATTCTCTGACATATAGCAAGTCTTCCAGGTTAGGCATGACAAAAGTTCAATGATATCATCAAGGCTATCAATCCATCTGTAATGACATACTGCAGTCTCTTCAAGAATTAAATATGATGTTTGCAAGAGCAGTGTTGCATTTCTGGTTGTAGGACAAATACAACAGAACTGCAAACACATGAAAGGTCTGTTGAACAAGCTATACAAATAGGCTGTTAATTTCTATCTTTAAACACAATTTGTGAATTTAGGCTCCTTAGAGTTGATTATTTTCTTAAAACGTTCTTCTGTTCTAAAAATCATGTGATCCATTTAGTCTGTTTTTATGCAGTTTTAGTAATAGTGCACAATGCTTTCAGGAACACAGCAAATCTTACACAGAGGTGGCCACAGTGCAGAATAAAGTCAAAATGAGAACTGTTTTATTTTACTCACATCTTTCTCTAAACCAAATGGTTGGCCCAATTTAGTATGTGTATTTTTGTTTTTAAAGGATTGTGTGTTTGCTTTGTGAAAATCACCCAAAAAGCACACACAGATCTTATGTATCATACTAATTTTCAAATCAATGGGCTTCATGAAGTAAATGACCTAAGCTTCTTATTGCAATTAGCTTTTACAGAAAATCAGTTAATTTTTTTGTAGGTCCCAAGCTTAATGTAATTCTCTTTAGATTTAGGTAAGGTATGGCATTAATCAACATCTCTGAGAAATTCATACATGCCCTAAATATAATTAGGAAATGCGGTTAAACAATGTTCTGGGTTTTTATGACCTCATTTTGAGATTATAGAAGTACACATGAAGGATAATAATAATATACTTATTCTGAAGATTTAGATAATGCCAAAGGAATAACTTCTATACATAGTCTTAATTCTAGGATTTTCCTTAAATTGGTGCATGTGATTTAATTTCAAGGCCTGAGCAACCCATTCAATCTCCAGTCACTAGGGAACAAACTACAAACCTCACAACAAAAATCTTGACCTTCATGAGTCTCCTGATATCCAACCACGTTCTTATATGTTCATCATTGGTTATGGAGAGACCGAAAGGAGGAATGTGGAAATGTGCTAGACTATTGGAGAAAGTATCAGAAGAGATCATTCCTTGTGAGCTAATAACTTCATTCTTTACATGGCCACTCTATAAGGCAGAAAACAATTAGAAGGCAATAAAATATTAGAGTTGACAGAATCTAGGTTTGATTCCTAGTTCCACCACTTAACACAAGATACTGTGCAATTCACTTCACATTTGTGAACCTCTTCTAACTCATTTAAAAAATAATGTGATGATACTTCATAGGATATTGAGAAGCAAAACTATGATAATACCTATGACAATGCCATGCACATTTTGAAACCCCCTGTAAATGCTCTCTCAGGGACAATACAAATTTCTTTCATGTTTCCACTAAGTGGCTTTTCTTAAAGATTCAGCAGAAATTCATCTGACAAAGGGAACTGTGGAAAAGACAAGGTACATAGGAAATAAGTTATATTCAACAATGACTACTTTAAAATGAGTGAAACCAGAGATAGTGAAAAAAGAGCCATTATGTTATAGTGCACTCATTTAATGTAGCCTATGTTTTTAGAGATATATTTATTTTTTTGAAGAAATTTTTAAAAAGGGCAAAAATATTAAAACCAAAATTATGTTGTCTTTAAGCGTATGTCACAGCTCACTGAATTTGCAATAAATCAGTCAGGTTAAATAATAACTCTAAAATTATCACTGCCTTACTGTAGCCCCTTTCTATTAATAATTAGGAATTGTTTGAAATATTTTGGGGTACTTACAGTGCTATTTTTAACTGTAATTTTCAACTGAAACTAATAATCTCATACTAACTATAGTGATATAGTCAAGACTATGGTGTTTGCTTTCACTCTTTGCAGACAAGATACTCTATGTGGAAAGACCAAAATACTCCATCAAAAAACTGCTAGAGCTGATACATGAATTCAGCAAGGCTGCAGGATATAAAATCAACATAGAGAAATAAGTTGCATTTCTGTACACCAATAATGAAGCAGCAGAAAGAGAAAACAAGGAGTCGATTCCATTTACAATTGCATCAAAACCCACAAAACACCCAGGAATAAACCTAACCAAAGAGGTAAAAGATCTGTACACTGCAAACTATGGAAAGTTTATGAAAGAAATTGAAGAAGACACAAAGAAATGGAAAATATTCCATGCTCGTGGATTGGAAGAACAAAGACTGTTAAAATGTCAATACTACCTAAGGCAATCTACACATTCAACGCAATCCCTTTGAAAATAACACCAAAATTCTTCACAGAGCTAGAACAAACAATTCTAAAATTTGTATGGAACCACAAAATACCCTGGATAGCCAAAGTAATTGTGAGAAAGAAAACTTAACCTGGAGGCATCACAATTCCAGACTTCAAGCTATATTAAAAAGCTGTAATCATCAAGATAATACAGTACTAGCACAAAAGCAGACACATAGATCAATGGAACACAACAGAGAACCCAGAAATGGACCCACAAATGTATGGCCAACTAATCTTCAATAAAGCAGGAAACAGTATCCAATGGAAAAAAGACATTATCTTCAGCAAATGGTGCTCGGAAAACTAGACAGGCGACATGCAGAAGAATGAACCTGGACCACTTTCTTACACCATACACAAAAAATAAACTGAAAATAGATGAAAGACCTCAATATAAGACAGGAAACCATCAAAATCCTCGAGGAGAAAAGAGGCAACAACCACTTTGACCTCGGCCTCAGCAAATTCTTACTGGACATGTCTCGGGAGGCAAGGGAAACAAAAGAAAAAACAAACTATTGGGACCTCACCAAGATAAAAATCTGCACAGCAAAGGAAACAATCAACAAAACTAAAAGGCAACCAACGAATGGGAGAAGATATTTGCAAACGACATACTGAATAAAGAGTTAGAATCCAAAATCTATGAAGAACTTATCAAACTCAATACTCAAAAACAAATACTCCAGGGAAGAAATGGGCTAAAGACATGAACAGATACTTTTACAAAGAAGACATCCAGATGGCTAACAGACACATGAAAAGATGAAAAGATGCTCAACATCACTGATCATCAGGGAAATACAGCCACTCTGAAACAGTATGAAGGTGTCTCAAAAAAAAAAAAAAAAAAAGTAAAAATAGGTCTACCCTACCTACAACCCAGCAATTGCACTCCTAGGTATTTATCCAAAGGATACAAAAATGATTTGAAGGGGCACACGCACCTCAGTGTTTACAGCAGCACTATATAAACAATAGCCAAATTATGGAAAGAGCCCAATGTCCATCAATTAAACCTATAAAGAAGATGTGGTGTACATATACAATGTGATATTACTCAGCCTTCAAAAAGAATGAAATCTTGCCATTTGCAACAATGTGGATGGAACTAGAATGTATTATCCTAAGTGAAATAAGTCAGTCAAAGACAAATATGGTAGGATTTCATTCATATGTGTAATTTAAGACACAAAACAGATGAATACAGGGAAGAAAAGGAAAAGTAATATAAAAACAGAGAGAGAGGCAAACTTTAAAAGACTTAAATACAGAAAACAAACTAAGGGTTGCTGGAGGGGAGGTGGACGGGGGGATGAGCTAAATGGGTGACGGGCATTAAGGAGGGCACATATTTGATGAGCACCGGGTGTTATATGTAAGTGATGAATCACTAAATTCTATTCCTGAAACCATTATTACACTATATATGTTAACTAACTTAGATTTAAATAAAATTTTAAAAAGACTATGGTGTTTGCTTGCTCTCTATCCTTCAGTTTCCTCATCTTTAAAAAGAGGGTAATAGCTAAAGACCTGCCTCATTGGTTTGCTGTGAAGATTACATTATTACAAGTTAAATGCATGGACCTATTTAGTCATGTAGTGTTATTATTACTATTATCGATATTTCTCAAATGTTAGTTACAAATGAAATCTGTTCTCTTTTGCTTCTTTTTTTCTTTTTTCCAATTTATAACACGGTGACTTTCTAAGTGCAATTGCTTTATTTCAAATTTTCTATGCAATTTATATACTATTCTTTTTAAAGTTTATTTATTTACTTTGAGAGAGAGAGTGTGCAAGCAGGGGAGGGACAGAGAAAGAGGGTGAGGGAATCCCAAACAGGATCCTCACCAGCAGCGTGGAGCCCAATGAGGGGCTTGAACCCATGAACCCGTGAGATCATGACCTGAGCTGAAACCAAGAGTCAGAGGTCCACAATATATATATATTATTCTTACCAAGTAGCTGCAAAAAATAGTTCCACTATGTAATATGATGGAAGTTTGCAAGTTTGTAGAATACAGTCTTACTGAATTATCAGCCTTTATTCATAAAGGCAAAAAGTCACAGACAAGTCTACATCATAACTGACAAAAATTGATTGGCTCTTCTGTTCTAGGTTTCCTTTAAGTTATCAATAGCACAAATTAGTCATGATTAATAATTATAATTACCAATTATATATTATTTCACATAATTAGCATTTGCCTGCTTGCATCATATTTTCACATTCGGAGTTACATGTGAACTTCATAAATCAGGGAGGTAGAATAAGTCTTATTATTAATAATGGCAGAATTGAACTATCTGGATTGAGGTAGCTGTGGTTGAGAAACTTCTATCCCAGAAGAGTATTAAGAAATCACATGAGCCTCTGTATCCGGAAGTAAAATGAGATATCCTAAATCTATCTTGTAGCTGGGTTCTCTAGCCCTCCATTTGTGCATCATTACAGAACAATGGTAGGAACCAATGTCACATTAGTTCTAATAGTGTTTGTTTTACACATAACATCGATCGAAGAAGACAAATTTTTAAATTTTTTAATGTTTATTTATTTTTTAGAGAGACAGCACACACTCATGCATGTGCACAAGTGGGGAAGGAACAGAGAGAGAGGGGGACGGATGATCTGAAGCAGGCTCTGTGCTGACGGCAGAGAGCCCGATCGATGCAGGGCTTGAGCTCACAAACTGAGATCATGACCTGAGCCAACGTTGGATGCTTAACTGACTGAGCCCCAAAGCTCAGGTACCCCAAGAAGACAAATTTTAAATGTAGCTATTTATTTATTTGTAAAGTGCAGGCCACTCCATGACCTAGAAAATACTCCGGTCCTAAAAAATTTCCCAGTATAAGGTATGACAAGTACAGATAATTTCTAGACTGCAAATTCGACTACTGATCTACATTTTAGAAATCAGAAAGGTGAAGTTCTAATAAACTATAGTTATTGCTTCTTTAAGTTAACTTTATTGAGATAGATTTGTCTGTGAAAATTATATGCATTTAAGGCATACAACTTGATGTTTTGATACATATACATTGTGCAAAGACCACCACAATCAAGGTAAATACATTACCCATCACTTCTACATTATCACTATTGTGTGTGTGGTAAGTATATTTAGATTTAATATATAAGAAACTCATACAACTCAATAGCAAAGAAATGAAATAACTCAATTTTTAAAATGGGCAAAGGACCTAAATAGACATTTTTCAAAAGAAGACATACAATGGCCAATAGGTATGTGAAAGTGTTCTCAATATCACTGATTATCAGGAAAAATGCAAATCAAAACCACAATGAGATATCATTCATACTTATTAGAATCACAGTTATAAAAAAGACAAAAGATAACAAGTGTTGAAGTGGATGTGGAGAAAAGGGAACCACTATTGGGGGAAATGTAAATTAGTATAGCCATTATGAAAATATGGTATGGAGTTCTTAAAAAAATTAATAATAGAAATAACATATAATTCTAGCAATTCTACTTCTGGGTATATATCCAAGGGAAATGAAATCTGAGTCTCAAAGAGGTATCTATATTCCCATGTTCATTACAGCATTAGTGACAACAGCCAAGACATGGAAAATAGCTTAAATGTTCACCAATGGACAGATGGGCAAAGAAAATGTAGTATATATACACAATGGGATATTATTCATCCTTAAAACCAAAAAAGGAAATCCTGCCATTTGCAACAACATGGATGAAACTGGAGGACATTATGTTAAGTGAAATAAGCCAGACACAAAAAGACAAATACTGTATGACCTCACTTTTTTTTTTAAATTTTTTTTCAACGTTTTTTATTTGTTTTTGGGACAGAGAGAGACAGAGCATGAATGGGGGAGGGGCAGAGAGAGAGGGAGACACAGAATCGGAAACAGGCTCCAGGCTCCGAGCCATCAGCCCAGAGCCCGACGCGGGGCTCGAACTCCCGGACCGTGAGATCGTGACCTGGCTGAAGTCGGACGCTTAACCGACTGCGCCACCCAGGCGCCCCATGTATGATCTCACTTTTAACATGGAATCTATAATAATCAAATCCGCTGAAGCAGAGAGTAGAATAGTGGTTGGCTGCCAGGAAGAGAAGGGGATACAAAATGAGATGTTGGTCAAAGAGCACAGTTTCACTTCTATAAGACAAGTCATTTCTAGAGATCCAATGCACAGCATGGTGAATGATAGTTAACAATACTGTATTATACAGTCATTCACTTACTTGTTAAGTGTTTATTGAATGTCTTCTTTGTGCTGGGGCCAAAGGATCCAGAGATCAAACCCATTATTATTATTTTTCAAAATAAACTTTCATTCCCATGCTAAATAAGCTTACTGACTAGTATGGGAGATATAATTCAACAAGTTGCTATAAATTAACTAAAGACAAGGTTGAAACTCATGCTCACTGAAACATAAGCTTTCTGGCTCCAAAGTAGTTTCAGTCTTCTCCACTCTAAGCTGCCTACTAAGAAATTATTGCCTCATTAAAATATTCATCTAAATCACCCTCCACCTCCCCATCTAAACCGCCATGTCATTTTAACATGGTTGGAAGTCATTACTCAGATGATGCAACATATATCTACCCAATCACTGAACAGTCACCTTTTACAATTATGATAGTTGATGTGCTTATGACCCCATCAAACATTCTCTTATTCTTCCCTCATTTGATTTTCAACCATAAAAGAAAAAACTCATTATGCAAAAACATTTCCTAACCCTCAGAATACTGATTTGAAGGCGAGATTTCCAACACATCACACAACATGGAGGTTTTACTTAAAGCACTTACTTAAAATATCCATATATTTTCTCAAGCTTTATTTTCTGGCATAGAGCAAAAGTGGCTCTGAAGTCAGAATGGGTTCAAATTCTGGCTCACTACTACTACTTATAATAATAATTATTATTATAATTATTGTTATATGTAATTATATAATAATTATATAATAATGCATGATTATATTATTATTTTGTAATTCTATAATAATAATAATAATTATTATTGTATTCAAATACCAGTCTGATCACACATGGTCCAAGAAAACTCAAATAATAAGCCAAATATAAACACATGTTAAAGACTACTCTTCAAACATCATGGGCAATGATGCCATGTTTATTATATTCCTTATCTTATTGTTTCAAATGCCAGTCTTACCACACATTGTCCAAGAACACTCAAATAATAAACCAAATGTTAAAGACTGATTTTCAAACATTATAGCCAATGATGCCATGCTTGTCTATGATCTTGCCAACATAAAATCACATCCATACCTCAGTAGCCACCAAACCATTCAACAGAGCTTCCTTAACTATGAGCTGTTTGAAGCTATGATTTTGAACACTCTCAACTATTTATTTCACACTCTGAATAGCTTTAGGGGCCTTAGCAGGGGTTGGAGGAACCAGCTCAACCTTGGCATTGGGCCAAAATGTGGCCAATCAGGGCTCCGAGTAAGTTATATCAGCGTTTACCAGCGCTGGGCCTTCCCTGTGAGGTTACGGACAAACTGGGCCATGGTTCCAAGATGCATAAAGGGCTCACAACTTATTAGCTGTGCGACTGTTCCCAATAGTGTTGCTATGTATCAAATCAGTTCAAAATTTGGTAGCTTAAAAGTAATTACTGTGTTGTCTCACAGTTCCAGTGGAATTTGGGATAGCCATGGCTAGGAAGTACTGGCTCCAAATCTCTTATGAGCTACAGTCAGTGTGAATGGAGCTAGAAAAGCAAAGAGGGACTGGAGCTGCGGGGAGCTGGTCAGGCACCTCTCTCTCTTCTCCTGATGGCCTTTCATTAGAGCTACTTTGAGCTTCCTCAAAACATGATGGCCTCAGGGCTGTGGACTGACAACATGGCAGCTCAAGGCTCCAGTACAAGTGTTCTAGTGATCCAGGTGGATGCTGTGTCTTCTTTCCTGACCAAGCCTTGAAGTCACTCAGTGCCACTTCTGCCACAGTCTGATCGTTTTATGCAAGTTCCAAACCCAACCAGATTCAAGCAAAGGAATTAGACTTCCCTTCTTAATGTGGGAGTGGCAAGATTTAAGAAAAACAAATTTAAAGAGAGCTATTGCTATGGCCATCTTTAGAAAATAAAATCTGCCACAGTGACTTTGGACAAGTCAGCTAACTTTTCTGTGCCTCGGTTTCCTTACCTTTAAAATGGTTATAATATATGGCACTTCATTGGGTTCTGGAGATTTAAAGGAGCTAATACATTTTAAGTGCTTAGAACAGTGCCCAGCACAGAGAATGTCATTCCTTAAATTTAATTTTGTAAATTTAATTTAATTTAATTTAATTTAATTTAATTTAATTTAAATTTTATTAGTATCATTCAAGTCTCAGCACAAATATCACCTATTCTGCAGAGCCTTTCCTATTAGTCTCACAGATTTTTCATTCTCCCTTCCAGCTTAGCATGGTACCTCTTTCCTAATCCATCTTTTCAGATTCATTGTAATCATATGTTCATAGCCCTAGATTCTCCAATGTACCGTGAACTCCTCAGTAGCACAGGTTTGTTTTTTAGAGAATGACTCAGTCCAAAGTACAGGTACAAATGAAATGAAAATGAAAATGTAGATGAAGGTAGGTGATGAAAACAAGCTAGGATAATACAAAATAAAGAAGGTAGGATATAGCAGGTAATGAATATCTGACTTCCACTTAGGTTTACTCTTCAGTCAAACTTCTAAAGGTTACAATTGCCTTAAGAGGGGGTTGTAAGAGATGACAGGATTTCCTATGACAAAACAGAGCAACAAGTTGAAAGCTCTGGCCTCGAATTAACATCTAGAAAGTAGATTAAATCTGTTGTAATAGACTGCTAAAATTTAACCAGCTTTTCCTACCACTATCATTTAGCATTTAAAGTGTCCATAATTAGAAACACTGAAAGAAAACTGCATTTGAGAATGAACAAAAGCTTTAAACTTGTGAATGATGTGAATCTGCAGCATTCTATTCTTTTTACCAGAGAAAGCAACATTAATGGCAATCAACACAACAAAAAATATCTGTCCCCAGGTATCATACAGAAATCCACAGAATCTTTACTAACAAGCAAGACTGACAGGTACTTCCACCAATAGAAAGGTACCTGTATATCACAGGAGAGTCCTTTAAGATCATGAGACTTAGTCTCTTACATCAAGAGTAATCATTTAAATTCAATAAAAAAAATCATAGTACATTAACATTTCAAAAAGCCATTTGTGAATAATATGCCTCTAGAATTTATTATTTTTATTATTATTTTTTTTGCTCCAGAGTCTAGAGATATTTAAAAATGAATTTTTTAGTTGAACTCTAGGAACGTCAGATCTCAGAAACAACAGACCAAGAAATTCTAATTAGCTGTGATGAACGTTGATTATAGAGCACGGATATAACAATGATTACAGAAGAAAAAAAAAAGAGGTGATGCATCAGTCCCACGTATCAAGTATGGTTGTGTAATTAGAGAAATTTAATCACAGCAGGCATATGTGATGTATTTGTATTTGTGCCAGTTTGTGGATTCACAGGCAGAACTTCCTCAGAAAATACAAAAGGAATAAAAGCATTCCTATTTTATAAGCTTTCCTTCTAAACCATTTATTTCATGAAGGTCTTTTTTTTTTTTTTTTGTTCTTTTTTCTATTTCTTCCCCATACACCCCACAGAAAAACCATTTCTTTTTCAGCAAAATACTCCATACTATTACCTTATTCAGTTGTTCTTTTCTGAATGTTCCCAGCTCATTAGGATTAATAGAAGATATGCATATGTTCATAAGGAAAAATAGGCCCTGTTTATCTGAAACATTTAGTTTTAAAGATATGGTGCCTCAACTGAGTTTCAGAAGGAAACAGAATAGACCCACTGAGTCTAAAGATGAAGCCATGAGCAGTACTCTCAGGTTCTGTGACATCAGCCAGAGCTTTGCTGGCTCATGAATAAGTTCCAACATATAAGAAATCACTTGGCCAGGTGAACTATCACAGAAGATTCAGTGACCTGTTAGAAGGTCACAAGGTTTATCTTGAACAAGAGTCTGTCTTGCAGCTTGTTGCTTTTTGATTTCCTGATTAAGTGATGGATGAGAAGAAGAGGTCACCTAGGCAGTACAGAACCAAAACCAAAGCAAGACAAACACAAAAATGCTGTTCTTGCAATATATTTGTAAAAGGTATTTGAGTGATCACTGGTGAAGCTGGATTAAACTGTATAGTTTAACACTATGACAGTGTATCTGTGTTTGCCCTGAAAACTCTGCTTAAGTACAGCAGTCTCCCCTTATCGGTGGGGGATATGTTGCATGACCCCCAGTGGATGCCTGGAACCATGAATAGTACCAAACCCTACACTATGTATACTATGTTTTTTCCTCTGCATACATACCTATGATAAAGTTTAATTTATAAATTTGGCACAGTAAGATAGTAACAACAATAACTGATAATAAAGTAGAATAATTATAACTATATGCTATAATAAAAGTTATGTGAATGTTGCCTTTCTCTCACTCTTTCTCTCTCTCTTTCTCAAAATATCTTATTGTGCTGTACTCACCCTTCTCCTGATAATGTGAGACGATAAGACTCCTACATGATGAGATGGAGTGAGGTGAATGACATAGGCATTGTGATGTAATGTTAGGTTACTCTTGAACTTCTGATACTATGTCAGAAAAAGGATCACCTGCTTCCCAACCATAGTTGACTGTGGGTAACTGAAACCAAGGGAGGCAAAACTGTGGATAAGGGGGACCACTTTATAACAAAATAGAGAAATAGAATGAATCGTTTGAAGTTCACACACACACACACACACACACACACACACACACACTTTCTGCAGTTTCTTTAACATTTGTATATAATTTTTCCAGACTCAACCTAATACAATGCAAATATATTCACCCATATTATAACCTTGTTTAAAATATTCAGAAGTTCATCATCATGCATTTCAACTGCAGAAAAGTTTCTCTTTGATAGAAAATGATTTTTTGTATAAACATATTATTAAAATGGGAAGAAAATGTACCCTATTTTTACCTGAATCTAAGAAAGATCTCTGTATATCAAAACAGATATGCCAAGTCCTTTTCATGACTTAAGAAATTAGATGTCATCCTTCCTCCCGTCAACACACGCGTAAACCGTATGTATTTGATTAAAAACTTCAGTACATGATGTGGTTGTTCAAATGCTTGCTGAGAAAAGGAAACTGTCCCAATACATGAATGAAGCAGGCACTGGTTGTAAATGATCTGTTTATACTGTGTAAATGGTGGGCAAGGGTAAGATTGTTGACAAGAAGAGATTAGGCCTGAGTGTTGTCCTTTCCTACGGTAAGAGAAACTGTGCATTTCATATGAAATCTCTCAATCTTTAAATCCATATAAACAATTTATATGGACCAAACAAGAATTCTTTGGGTTGACTTGACCTACCAGCTACCGGTTTGCAAACTCTTCTTCTGTACTATGGCTGCTGAAAGGATCATCAAGTAGAAGGTGAACCTCTGTAGCCAGAGGCTGCTAGAGCTCAACCGGACAGACTAGAACCCCACCTCCAATGGCCTCATAAGAAAATATGTGTGTGGTGTGGCATACTTCAAACTAAATTAAGCCAAGTCAATAACTTGGACGAGCGAAGAGTACAGGGAGATTGTGGAGGAGAGGAGAATTACCCAGAGAAAGGTGTCAAGGGAAAGCTGGTGGTTACAGAAAACACTGGTCAGTCGAGGGTCCCAACGAAAACTGACTCACCACAGACAACCAGCTATCAAGTGTTAATCACAGAGGAGGACACAATAAATTTCCATGAACAGTACTAAGAACGAATGAACTCTGGCATTATTTATGCCACAGTGAAAATTTTTAAGCCAGTGGTTTAGGCTTCTTAAAATTATATATACCAGGATGGGCCCCAGAAAAAGGGTCTGAAGGAACATAAACCTATGTGAAGAATGTAACTGCCACAGCAAATGCATATTTTGTTAGCTGATAAATTAGCACAGGGACAAACAAGGCTCATAATGTAAGCATTGACATAAATTACTGTGCAGTAACATGGCAATTGAAATGTGTAAGAGACTCCTCTGTTAATCTACAATTACCCACTTTACTGGTATCCTCTGGATGTTTAAATATGAGGAAGAAGATTAAAACCCTCAGTTTTATCTTGATGTCCTTTAGCAATCTCAGCTTAGGCTATAGGAATATGGCATACATACAGGAAAAGTGGCACAGAGACTTCCATACCACCTGTAGACCCAACCATTAAATGTGAAGAACATCCTTTCAATAACTTGAGAGCTTTTCTTGACCAGAATTTCACCGCCTTGACAGTCTGAGAGTGCTGAAAAGGACTGCTTAATGAGGGAGGGATGCTCAAAAGCAGGTTGAGCATGAGGTCACCAGTACGACGGATTGGGCAGAGTTACTCTCTTCTACTTGGGAGACAAGCAAGGGCAAAAATAACACCATGGCCATCTCCAAAGTAAGAGAAAATGAGACTGTTTTCTGAAAGAATCTGCTATTTAGGTAGTGGAGAAGAAGTGAGTACTTGGACTGGGAAGCAAGGTCAAGCTAATAAAAGCAGTAAGTAGAAATTGTCACTCTGCCTAAAAATAGCACCCTGATTTCAAACCAAATCAAGGGTAAATTCTCGGACTACCTCACAAAGCCTGAACTGCAAAGGAAGGAAGAAAAAAATCAGATTCCCCATGGCTCTTGAGTTAGTTTTAGTTTTCTTCCACAGACACAGCATAAACACAGGTTTTAATAATAAATGGTATTCAAAGCACTGTTTGTAAAAAGATTCGTACTTTCTTCACAATAATCCTGGAAGGGTATTATGATCTAGATACAGGCATACCTCATGTTTATTGCTCTTCACTTTATTGCTCTTTCCAGATATTACATTGTGTACAAATTGAAGATTTGTGGCAACCCTGTATGGAGCAAGCCTACCAGAGTCATCTTTCCAACAGCATTTGCTCGCTTTGTGTCTCTGTGTCACATTTTGGTTAATTCTCACAGTATTTAAAGCTTTTCATCACTATTAGCTTTGTTATGGTGATCTGTGTTCCGCAATCTCTGATCACCATTGTAACGGTTTGGGGGTACCATGAACCACACCCATATAAAATAGCGAACTTAATAAATATCATGTGTGTTTTCACATCCACACTGACCAGTCAATCCCCCATCCGTCTCCCTCTGCTCAGACCTCCCTATTCCCTGAGATACAACAATATTGAAAGTAGGCTAGTTAACAGCCTTTCAATGGCCCCTAAGTGTTCAAGTAAAAGGAAGAGTTGCATGTCTCTCACTTGAAATCAGAAGTTAGAAACAATTGAGCTTAGTGAGGAACACACGTCGAAAGCTAAGACAGGCTGAAAACTAGGTAGGCCTCTTGCACCAAACAGTTAGTAAAGTTGTGAATGCAAAGGAAAAGTTCTCAAAGGAAATTAAACGTGCTACTTCAGTGAATACACAATGTTAAAAAGCAAAACAGCCTTATTGCTGATATGGAGAAAGTTCGAGTGGTCTAGATCAAAGATTAAACCAGCCACAAGATTCCCTAAAACCAAAGCCTAATCCAGAGCAGGCTTTAGCACTCTTTAATACTGTAAAGGTTGAGAGAAGTGAGGAAGCTATAGGAGCAAAGCTGGAAGGGTCAGTTCGTGAGGTTTATGGAAAGAAGGAGTCTTCATAACATAAAAATGCAAGGTGACACAGCAAGTGCTGATGTAGAAGCTGCAGCAAATTATCCAGATCTGGCTAAGCTAAGTAATGAAGGTGGCTACACTAAACAGATTTTCAATGAGATGAAAAAGCCTTCTATTGGAAGGAAGTGCAATCAAGGACTATCATAGCTGAAAAGAAGTCAACACCTGGCTTTAAAAGCTTCAAAGGACAGGCTCTTTTGTTAGGGGTAATGCAGCTGGTGGCTTTAAATTGAATCCTCATTACCATCCTGAAGATCCTAAACCTTTAAGAATTAGCTAAATCTACTCTGCCTGTGCTCCATACAAGGAACAAGGAAGCCTGGATTACAGTGCATTAATTTAACAGCATGGTTTACTGGATATTTTAAGCCCGTCATTGAGACCTACTGCTCAGGAGGGGAAAAAAAAAGATTACTTTCAAAATATTACTGTTCATTGACAATGTACCTGGCCACCAAGAGCTCTGATGGTGATGTTTAACAAGATTGATGTTGTTGTCATGCCTGCTAACACAACATCCATTCTGCAACCCATAGATCAAGAAATAATTTCAACAGGCATTAAGGAGGGCACTTTTTGGGATGAGCGCTGGGTGTCTTATGTACGAGATGAATCACTGGGTTCTACTCCTGAAACCAAGACTACACTGTATGTTAACTAACTTGAAAATATTTAAAAAAAAAGAAGTAATTTCAACTTTCAAGTATTATTTCTTAAGAAATATATTCCATAAGACTATAGCTGCCATAGACAGTGATCCTTCTGGTGGATCCAGGCAAAGTAAATCAAATACATTTTGGAAAGGATTCGCCATTCTAGATATTATTATGAAAATTCAGGATTCATGAGAAGAGGTCAAATTATCAGAATGAACAGTAATGTGGAAGAAGTGGATTTTAACCCTCATGGATGACTTTGAGGGGCTCAAAACTTCAGTGGAGGAAGTAACTGCATATGTGTTTTAAGTAGCAAGAGAATTAGAAGTGGAGACTGAAGATGGGACTGAATTGCTGCAATCTTGTGATAAAACTTGAATAAATGAGAAGTTGCTTCTTATAGATTAGCAAAGAAAGTAGTTTCGTGGGATGGAAACTACCCCTGGTGAAGATGCCATGAAGACTGTAGAAATGACAACAAAGGATTTAGAATATTACATAAACTTAGTTGACAAAGCATCAGTTTAAGAAGATTGACTCCAATTTTGAAAGAAGTTCTGTGGATAAAATGGTATCCAACACAGCATCTCTTGCTATAGAGAAATCGTGCATGAAAGGATCAATCAGTGAGGTAATATTCATTGCTGTTTTATTGTAATAAATTGCCACAGCCACCCGACCCTTCAGCAGCTGATACCCTGACCAGTCAGCAGCCATCAACAACTGAGGCAAGACCCTCCACCAGAATAAAGATTATGACTTGCTAACAGCCCAGATGATGATTAACATTTTTTAGCAATAAAGTATTTTTAAGTTTATTTATTTATTTTAGAGAAACGGAGAAAGGGGGAGGGGCAGAGAGGAAGGGGCAGAGAGAGGAGAGAGAATCCCAGGCAGATTCCACACGGACAGCAGGGCTTGATCCCATGAACTGTGAGATCATGATCTGAACTGAAATCAAGAGTCAGACATTTCACTGAGTCACCCGGGTGCCCCACCTATAAATTATTTTTAATTAAGGTATGTACAAGTTTTTTTTTTTTTTTTTAGAAATAATGCTATTGCACACTTAATATACTACAGTATAGTGTAAAAATAACTTTTATATGCACTAGGAAATCAAAAAAATTCATGTGACTTGCTTTACTGTGGTATTTTCTTTATTGAAATGTTCTGGAAACAAACTTGCAATATCTCCAAGGTATGCCTGCATTCCGAAACAAAACATTAAGTTCAGTGAAGTCACTACAGTCACCTAGCTGGTAGCAGAAAAGTCAGGATTAAAGCCCAATAGGTTTTCAGACACTTAATGTAATAATATTTTAATGGCACTCAGATTTCTGTGCTCTCTCTGTATATATACATTCTTTCAGTGTTATTCCAACTGTTATGTTTTTATCTTCATCAGCCATTGTCTGATTTTTCTGATCTTGTCATCCTTGGTTACTTGTTCTCCATTCAGTCTAAGGCACCTACTACAGTATCATTCACTGATCCTGTTATTGAAGGGCAAGGTTACCGTGAACTTTTAAGACATTTGCTGGGGGGTTTGCCCAAAAGTACAGGGCAAAAGCAAAGACAACAGGAACAACAACGAGAACAAATTCTCAAAAAGAGGAAATTAAAAATGTTCTACTGCCACAGCAATAGGACTGGAGAAAAGTTGGTGTGGTGGGGGGCGAAAGGGGATTAAAACCTAGAGCTGAAAACCAGAAAAATAAAAAAGCTGAAATGTTCAAATTTGGAAAAAAACAGTGAATTTTGAAGAAGAGGAGAAAAACATGCATATGATAAGAACTAATTTCCATATGTCTCTAAAGGAGCACCAGGAAAAGGAAGCAATTTGGCAAATGTATCTTTTGTGTTTAAACATCAATTTTGATTTGTGATAGATACTTGTCTTTCAAGTATTACATTTTCCATACCTGGAAAAGATTGGGAAAATAAATTCTTTAAGCTGTTTATGAACTAAATTCTATCTGACTTTTAACATAGAGAAGAATTTCAATAATAGTAAAGATCTGTGATAAAGGGAAAAAAAAAGAGGCACTATGCTTAGTTTATTTTCTTGAAGGAGCAGTCTCTCGAAAATGTAATCAACTAGAATTTGGCATATTATAGATCACATTTAAATTGTCTTTAATAAAAAGAAGTAAATGACTTAGAATAAACTCTTAAACATGTACACACACACACAACACGAGGCTAATGACTAGAAAACAGACTTGCTTTTCTGAAGCTTGCAAAGAGAGAGGAGCTTCTCACCTTTCACCTGCAGCCTCCTCTCCCCAATGACAGAGCTGCTATTGATTATAATCCACTGTCTGGTGCCTGAAAGCCAAAATCCAAGTAATTACTGCTGGTGGTTTAACAGTTCTGTTTGGGTGAAGGGATGGAGGTAGATTGAGATAATTATCCAACAACTTATTATCTTTTAGACTGCTGGTCAACCTGTACATCTTTGAAACTAAGCATCTAAAGCTTTTAATTGCAGAGAAACTCTTGGGATAAAATATCAGCTAGTGATATGTAGGCAAATTAGTTCATTTTTATACATGTAAAAAGAATACCTGTATCCTTCCCTTCAATATCCTCCCCTCTCCAGTCACCCCAATTCCCAATGGCCATTGATACTATGAACTCACCTCCTTTGGGGTTAACTATGGCCATAAAGTTTGACTCATGAAAATATTAATGGACTTTGTATTTTCCCTTCATGCTTTTCTTCCAGTGTCTTTCTGCCTTTAGAAAGGGAAATCAAAGAATCTCCTAGTTCACCTCTTTTATCACCCTTGTGAAACATCTGTCACTTGGGAAAGTAGATTCATTCACAAATTTATCATCAGGAAATAAAAATATTTGCTGAATCACAAAATATAAGATATGCCTACACAGTTCATAGTGAATTCCCCAGTCTTGGGGGCTATTTGCTTCAGGAATTGGCATTTTAGGATCTCTATTCTCAACAATTTGAACTCCTCCCTAAAGTCACCAATTTCACTGCTGACACACACTCATGTTCTTTGTGTATTACTCTTGTATTACAGTGAATTGCTCGCAGGCTTTCAAAAAATTAGAAATAACATTGCATCTTCCTCTAGGTACTTTTTCATTTTTCTCCATTCTCTGTCTAAGCCCTCATTCCCCTTACCCATAGCATCTTTTCACGTGTCCCCAAAAGTTCCTCTTCAAATTCTCTGTAAGCTGATAGCTATTTCCATAATTTTTGGAAAAAAAATACATTCTTAAAGTCACCAAGAGCATCTTTATTGTAAGCTCAGTGGCTTTTTCTCCACACTAATTTGCCTTGAGCCATATTAGGTAAAGGAGGAAGTTTGTGAGTGGGTGCCAGGTCCTCCACGTGATACAAATACCATCTCTTTGTTTCCATCTTTTCTATCTGCAGTGCTCATTTTATTGTCGGCTTCCAGACTAACTGTCCTTAAAATACTTTTACGTATTGTCATTCTTTTGAGCCCATACTGTCAATAGCACTTCCCTCCCTGCCCCATAAATGCATCAGATCTAAACTCCCTTTGCTTGTCTCATCTGGTCCTCCATCAGTTTGTACACAGAAGTCATTTGTTGGGAGCCAACTTTGAGGAAGATTAACCTGGCAGTTTGTATGCTCCAGCTGTTCCCCATGAAGAATGAGCTTATATAGGGTATAAGAAGGGAAGTAATATCCTTTATTTGCTTTCAATTGTATTCATATTTAATCTCAAATCTCAGGTTATAACACATTAGAACTTTAATCCTTATAAAAGAAAATAAATTGTTTGGAGGGGGGAAAAGGCTTGTGACAGCTGAGGGGCTCATAATCTCATTCTGGTGAGATTATTTATTAGTTTTCCCCAGTTGCTTTATTTTTAGGAATGCACTGATGGCTATTGATGATCAGATGCAAAACTCTAAACTACTTATACATAAGTCTACGATCATCACATAGAATGTAGGGAAATGGTTACCATTATGAACTCAATTTATTTGTTAATACTTCATTAGTTTCATGTTAATATTTCTTTCTTGAAGCTTAACCCACAGAGAATTTCATTACCACTACTATTCAGGTGTCAAATCTCTTTCTAAAGCAAAACAAAGGAGAATCTTTTATAAAAGTGGATCTTTAGTTTTGCAGACAAAAGAAACTGTGAAAAAGAAGATTAAATCTTCATCAGTTTAACTCACAAAGCAGATGCATAGGGAAATAGCATTATTCACCATTTAAATTGCCTAATTAGTCTTGGGAGGTTTTTTTTTTTTTTTTTTTTTTTTTTTTCAGTCTGTCCAAGGTAAAGGAATTCTACATCCAGTTATAATAATGCTAAATTTCTAAATAGTAGATTTAGGTAAATCTTCCATTGAAAGAAATAAATCACTTCTGTGCTGAGGAAACTCTATTAAGATACCATCTGAAAGATCTATGGAGCCCTGAAGTGGAATACATACATTTTTAAAAGGATAAACATAGGCGAAAATGTCTGTCATGCTTTACAGAGAATATATCCACCCACATGTTCAAGAGCTCCCTGATTTATTCTCAAGTAACAACCTTGACTCTTTAAACATTGTTTATGATGGTCAAATTGGAACATACACAGAGTTTGAATACAAGCTATCTGCCAGTAGACTTCCTTTTGAGAATAAAACATTCTTAAAGCATCATTTACTTTCACAAACAGCATATGCTCACCATGTGGCACCATTCTTGTTAACACCAAAGTTGCAATTTGAGCTTAACAGCTTATAATAATAATAGTATGTGATGTCAAGTCCTCAGAGTCTCAGATGTCAAAGGTGATCATGAACATAAATGCAAATTCCCAAAATCTGCTCTGCTGGGAGAAAAGAGTCTTGCCAAGGCCAAAGAATCCAGTAGAAATACAAATGCATGGTCTCCGGCTTCCAATAAGCCCAGAAATTGTCTTTCCAATTTCTCTGCATCACCTTCATCTGGTTCTAATGCATATACATGTCTAGTGAATTAGTTCCCCTTGGGGGAAAATTTTGTTGTTTCAAGACCTTGAGATTTTCAATGAAGTGCCAATGATCTGATACAAATTGTTGAAAGTTTTATATTACAACTGTTCTCTTTATACGAGCCGACTGTTTACTTTTCGAACACCTTCAAACCTTCTAGCATTTCAGAATAATGTTTAAAATATGGCACTATTAAGAAACTTCAAGATTACAGCTGTGAAAACAGACCAAGTCATTATAATCAGTGAGAAAGTCCCTTAACTGGGATTTCAGAATATGAAAGGAGCCCATGCACAGAATTGGCAAGGTAAAAACCAAAGAGAGAAAAGAGAGAAAGAAAGAGGGGAAAAAATCCATCAAGCAAAGAAAGGGGGTGTTTCCATTCTTGACAGCCCACTTGAAAAAATAAAAGTAATTCAGTATTTGAGTAGAAGACATTTTATGGGGGAGGGAGGTGTAGTTACTGCATTGGCTTGAATAATGACTCTATATGTTACATCTCTTAGAGCACTTATTCTTTTTCATTTTAAATGGTTATTTACCTATCTGCTTTCTCTACTGACTGAACTCTTCAAGTGCCAGAACCATGTTGTATGTGTCCTACAAACTGAGACCTAGTATATTACAGATATTCAATATTTTTGGTTAAATCAATGAATCAGACTATAAATAATATAGAAAACACATGTTTTGCTCAGAGTAAGATGCAGAGGCAGGAAAATGATGGGTAAAGAAAAAATTATTCCATATTAGCATTGTATTAATGGAAAGAAGTGTTCAATATACATTAATATGGTATGGTAAGACGATCACGAAGAATAAGCAAATTATATAACATTTACTTAGGGAATCCTCATCTCTCAGATACAGGCTGTAGTCCAACAGTGTTTGTTTTTCCCTTGGGCACGGAACTACCTGGGTTGCAGGAATAGAGAAGACAGAAGGTAGTAGAGGATTCATGTGATTTGATTTTATAGAACAGTGCCCTGATAAGTAAGGATAATGAGACATTCAAAGGTCCTCCTGAAAGAGTATTTCAGGTAAATCCAAATGGGGTAAAAGGGAGAAATTCCAAAAAGGGGCTCAGTGGACTGCTGAATTGAGGGAAGTGATATCCTATCTCAGCTGGGCCACAGGCACTGTGTCTCAAGTCTCTTTTCCTGTCTAAGGTATCTATCAGAAATCTTCATTTCTCTCCTCAAGGTCTACAAACAATATCTACACTCTTACTTTCTCCCATCTCTTCTATCCTGAAACAGACTGTGAGATCATGACCTGACACAAAAACAAAAATTGGACACTTAACTGGCCAAGTCACCCAGCAGCAGATACTGCTCTCACTAAGGTTGCCAATGAACTCTTAATTGCCAAATCTATAAACACCTTAGCTTTCACTGTACGGAAGGTTTCTGTTGCATTTGATACTGTTGATCCCTCCTTCAATCATTATATAAAACAGCTGAGAATAATAGGCTAGTTATGAGAATTAATGTAAGTAAAGTACTTAGCACAGCTTTTGGCACATTGTATGGGCTCTAAAAATTGTTTGCTAATCTTATCATATTATTGGATTTCTTTGTTGCCTTTGTGATTCTATGTTTCCTATTAAAGGCAGGTGTCCCTCACCCAATGAATGTCCTTATCATCCACACACTCTTACTGAATAATCTTACTGGTCTTATTTCAAACCTACTGTGTTAAGATTGTCACATCCATATCTCTAGCCCAGTGCTCTACTAAAGCTTTATATGTATGTATCTAATTTCCTGATGCAGATTCCTATCTCAACTGGCAATGTGTTCTGTGGAGGTGGGTTCGGGGGGGAAAAATCACCCCCCAGTTGAGAACTGATGGTTAACTTATATATGGTTATTTGTTTCTCTCCTCAGGTGACTGAAACTTCTTGACTAGCACAATGACTATTCATCCTTATGTGCCTTGGACACACTACAGAGCCCCACATATACTGAAGCCACACATTCAACTCCACCAGTCTCAATTTAGAACATCTTACTTTAATGAGAAATCATATGTATACCCCCCTCCCAAACAGTCCCTGTACAAACTATTAAATTTAGTCCTGATTTCTTTTACAAGGAAGCATTTGGAATATTTCAATAATGAGAAAAATACATGTTAAGTGGATGGTGACTACAATTTTGAGATAAGAGCATTCTGTTAAATTTAGAAATCAGATGAAACCTTTCTTCAGAAAAGGTTTGAATAATAATACACTCTATTAAAAGAATGATTTGCTGGATTTTTTTTAATAACCCAAAGAAATAGGAACTTCTAAAAATTTCACAGCAACCTAAGTCTAAGACTTGAAAAAAATAATAAAGTGCTGGGGTTTCTATGTCTGAAGCCATCACATCTATGGCTCTATGTCAATTCATAATGGTAAATGTGCCACAGCAACAAATTTGTCATGGGAATTTTCACAGCAATAAATATCACAGTCTGGTGGCAGTAGATGGAGTTATGGATCACACCCTCACAAATCTTAGGCCTAGTTTGGGGAATGTGACACATGTAATGCACATTAGCTGAGACTTTCAAATCTTTTCATGCTTCACAAACCACACCAGATTGGCTGAATTGCAGAATATATTCACTGCCACACAGTAAATTGTCCCCTTAAGCCACACCCCAGCTGATTGCAGGAGACAAATAAGTAATATCAGACCTTCAAACCAATGTGATACACTGGGAATGAGGATGAATCTTAAAATCACTTTGATTAAAAAATATAATGTTCTCCATTGGTCAAAGGCATGAAACTATATGGAATACGATTTACTAATAACACCATCAATTAAAAGGTAAAGTATTAGAACTTCCACATTCCAGAAATGGTTTATTATTGGCCTCAAACTTAAAATCTTTCTAATTGTGCCTCTTATGAAACACCTGTCTTGTGCTTCCTTTTCTTGACTCATCCTCCCCCAACTCCTTCCCACTCCCACCAGAAAAACAAACAAACAAACAAACAAACAAACAAACAAAAACCAACTTGGTCACCTTGTCTCTTTCATTTTACAAACTTTCTTTTCCTTCCTTTGATTTTTAATTTAGCAAATATCCTATATTCTACACAACAGGCCATACACCTCAGGTGGGCCCTAAAAAAGTCAATATCATCTTACCTTTAAGGAACTAATAATCTGTTATTAAAAAACACAGAGGCACTTGAGTGGCTCAGTTGGTTAAGTGTCCAACTTTGGCTCAGGCCAAGATCTCATGGTTTGTGAGTTCAAGCCCCGAGTCAGGCTCTGTGCTGATAGCTTAGAGCCTGTTTTATATTCTGTGTCTCCCTCTCTCTCTGCCCCAGCCCTGCTCATGATCTGTCTCTTTCTGTTTCAAAAATAAATAAACATTAAAAAAAAACACCTACAAAATGATTTTAAAACCAGGTAGAATGTGAAAGTATCATAAGGGGGAAAATTAAGTGTCATAGAGGTGATATATTACAAGTAGAAATTGAGTTGGGATATGTTCAGGAAAACATCAAGGCAACTATTTTTTAACATACGTGAAAGCATAAAATATAGCGTGTGTCTCGCGGTAGGCATTCAACAAACATTTATCTTCTTTCCTCCTCTAGAGGTATTATAGGCTAAACTGTGTTCTCCTCAAATTTATATGGTGAAATTTTAATCCCCAACACCTCAAACCTGTAATGTATAGATAGGGTTTTGAAGAGGTAATTCGGGTAAAGTGAGGTCATATGGATAGGTCCTACTCTAATATTATTGATGTCTTTATAAGAATAGACTAGGATACAGACACACAAAGGAAAGACCATGAAGACACAGGGATAAGATAACCATCTACAAGCCAAGAAGAGAAGACTTCAGAAGAAATCAACCTTGTCAACAGCTTGATCTTATACCATTATCCTCAAGAACTTTGAGAAATTAAATTTCTGCTGTTTAAGCCACCCAGTTTTTTTACTTTGTTATGGCAAACTAATAGAAGGGTCAGTGAATATAGAGATAAGAGAATCCCTTAGATCTCTATTTGTAAGGAGCTGAAGCTTGGGAATTTTGATTTATTAGTCAATAGGAAGTCAAACAAGGTTTGTGAGCTGAGAATGTCCTGAAGACTTGAGTTTAGATGAAAAGATTTGGCTTTTGTGTTTGGATTGTGATGATGGGGAGATAAATTTGCAAGATAAGTTTGGGGAGTATTGGGTCATTGGATCAGCCAAAGTACAAAATAATTGGAATCTGAACGGGCTCATGATACAGAAAATGTGAATTGAAGTCAAGTGCATTTAATTTAACAACTGAATAGGGGCACCTGGGTGGCTCAGTTCGTTGAGCATCTTGACTTTGGCACAGGTCATGATCTCACAGTTTGTGAGTTTGGGCCTCATTTTGGGCTCTGTGCTGACAGCTCTGAGCCTGGAGCCTGCTTCAGATTCTGTGTGTCTCTCTTTGCCCCTCCCCAACTCGTGCTCTGTCTCTCAGAAATAAATAAAAATATTACAAAAAAAAATTAGCAAAATTACCAAAAATTAACGGAGAGCCAAGGAATAAGAAAGCTCACTGGTATCAAGTATTTAGCATGGTACAGATTTAGTGATAAATAGCACAATTTTTATAAAATTAAAAAGATGAGTATTTTGTAAATATAGAATATGTTAAAGATTTTATTCAACACATTAATTAATGAAAGAAAAACAGTAAAACACACACCCACACACTCCTAACAAGGGCAATCAGGAGTGCTGAAATTAATTTGTTAATAAATGTCAAATTGGTTAATATTATAAAGGTCAATAACATTATTTAGGTCATCTTTTCCATAGTGCACTAATCAAATATCAGTCTCTGGGACACCATTCCTTTGTACTGCTACACAGAGGATCATTTACATGACTATCAGTTTTTTAGGACTTAACTTCTATGTCTTGAGAGTTGTAAAATATCCTAGTCAACAGAAAGTCAATCAGAGGTACATACTCCTATAGAATTATATAATCCCCAGAGAGTCCCCTTAGACAATGCCCAGCACTCCACTGAGAGGAAAGATACCCTGTAATCTCTATTGCCCATTTCCAAGTCTTGCAATATTTTTTTTTTCTGACAATAAATGTAAGAGAAGCTATTTTTCATTTTAGATATGTTAAATATGCAGTGCCAAGGAAACACTCTGGGGAGAAAGTCCGGTATGCAATCAGAAGTGTGAGGCTACACACCAGCAAAGGACCAGGTTTGAATAAATTTGTCAGTTCGGCTCGATTTTTCCACATAACTCATCAGTGAGCTCATTGAATTGGGACACAACCACAGGCTGGAACTGGAGACAACTGCCAAGGACTCCATCCCTTCCCTCCTTCTTGGTTATTAATAACCTATTTTACTGTGATCCCTTGTTCTAACAAGATTAAACACCATGGTTCTGTGTTTTGACCTAGCTTCTCTTTTTTTATCCTTTTATCCCTGGTATTTATTTTTTCTTTTTGGTATCTGGACCTTGGCTTTTCTCTTCTGCTGGGCAGGATCCTTGAACCCATATTCCAGCTGATACATCTTGTAGGAAATGCTTGATTCATTCTAGACCTAACAAGAAAGAATCCAATTCTCATCTTAGTCATTTGGCTGGTGCTGTGGTGAGCCCTGCCCAAAAAGAGGGACCAGAGAAGTAGATTTGAGTCACCTGCATGAAGATGAACTTTTCCATATAAATGTCAAGATTTCCCATTTTTCCTCTAGCCTTTAACTTCTGTGGTTCACTGACAGAATCTCCTCTTTATTATGTACGTGCTGGGTATTTGCCATGCGATTTATAAATAGCTCTGGTAACCTCTAAGTAAAACAAAATGTTCATTCATTTACTCATCATTTATTTCAGTCATTCATTCATTTGTCAAAAATTACTAAATTCCTCATATGTGCTAAGCACTGCACTGGGTGCCAGAAGGTATCTAGATAAATAAAATATATCCTTGCCCTCCAAAACCTTAACCACTAAGTGCTATAAAGCAATGAATTTCTGACCTTTTCAAGTACATTTCACATCTGCAACATGTCCTCTTAGAAGCCTTGCTCATAAAGGAGCCATCTGTCAAAACAGAGTAGGCTATAACCCTGAACGGCTGGGAGTCTGAGCTGAACCCCAAAGAGATCTCCTCATGTCACATCCAACTCTCACCCTCAGGAGTTTGTTAAAGCCACACTGAAGCTAACTTCTTTCTAATCATAAATATTACCCCCAGCATTACTTCAAAAATCTTGTATTTTTACAAGGAAGTAAAGGTGATGGGTTAACTGATTTTTTTACAAAATTATTTGATTGTTTTTGTGATACACTTAATGTTATATTCAGAGAAAGTTATCAACAGCTTCTACTTCTCAGAAATTTGGCTTCATCACCATCATGTAAAATTCTCAATCCAAGTCTCCTGTTTATCTAATAATTTTGAAGAATCCTTAATAAGAGTACATTTATCCTAATTTTATAGACATTTATGTGACCAAAGTTATGTTAGACAACATCACCAAACTAACCAGGAAATTAGTACAAGATGAGAAAAGCATGGATGATTCTTCATATTTGATACCAGTTAATTAAAAGAATATAAGTTTCTTTTCAATGGAAATAACTGATGCGTTTCAATTAATATGAAGAATTGAGAAAGCCAGATCCCTTCATGGAGAGGGAAGATCCTATGACTGGTGAAGCTATGTATGAGTAATTTAAATTTTGTAAACAAGAGATCATAATCTCATTCTTTAAATCTTCAAAGGGACTAGACATAACCAGCATTTCCTTCCTAGCAGATGTATTTCTTTCAGAAATTCTTCCAATGCAAACATCTTGATGACCAAATGAAACTCCAGAGCACCAGGAGATACCTCTGTTTGAAGCATTTTTGCTTCATCTGAATGTGAGAGTAATTGTAGAATAGGTCCACTGGTGTGTTCCCCCAACATCCCACCATCCCTCCCCATCCCCTAAAGAAGCAACTACAGATAAGGTACAAACAAGGAAGTAAATAAATAGGTATCGATATAGATAGGTAGCTCTCATATATAACAGGGATTATGTAGAGTGTGTTGCATTTGGTTGTTGAATATTTTGGGATAGGCAAACAAGTGAAATTAGAAAAAAAAAAACGTTTTCAACTCAGCATGGTAAGAAAATGACAACAACAAAATAATATCACACTGAAACAAACAAATACCTTGTTCTGTAACCATATCTGATGAGGAATGCTTTCGAGAACAAACTCTGAAGAGGAAAAATACCACCCAAAGGGCCATATTTATTTTGAACAATGACCTTCTGTGTCTTTTGCTATATGTATGTTTTAACCCATACACAATTACTTATTGTTATGGATGTAACAACATAAAACCCCACATTTTCAGAATTTTATTTTTAAATTCTCTCCAAGTAATAAAGATGCATGTATGTCATTCTATCCTTTAGCACGCACAAAGAACTAGTAGGTAGCTTTGAAACATATAGGCCTATAGTAGGGGGGTGCATTTTCAAAATTTACCAAGGTCATTAATGCACCAAATGTAAATGGTCTCCCATTTATCAAATGCCCTGGGGAAATCAGGAGATAATTGAAATGATAGATGAAGAGATGAAACTCTAAGCTAATGGGCTGTATATCAATGAATCAATGTCACATTTATGAAAGGTTTTGGAAAATGATTCCTATTCTTTGCTTATTTCTAAAGTTTTAAACCTCAGGAAGGTAAGCTGTAGGAGGACAAAAAAGCGAATTAAAAAGAGACCCTATCAATCCATCAGAAACATTTCTGCTATAATTTTTCTCATGGTGGTTTGCAAATTCCTATACTAAGTTCAGCAGAACTTATCACTGTCTCCACTTTTGTATTTGTGTTGTCTCTCTTTTTCTTTCTGTGAAGTCATCAGTTCATAAATGATTTCACCTAGGAATCAATTTTCCTACTTCTTTTCCCTGACAAACTTACAGGAACTTTATATAAGGGAAGAAAAAAAAAAAGATAAGTATGCTGAATAAAGATTTAAAAATAAAAGATACTTAACAGAAGGCCATGGGGGAAGGGAAGGGGAAAAATAGTTACAAACAGAGAGGGAGGGAGGCAAACCACAAGAGACTCTTAAATACAGAGAACAAACTGAGGGTGGATGGCGGGGTGGGGGAGAGGAAAAATGGGTGATGGACATTGAGGAGGGCACTTGTTGGGATGAGTACTAGGTGTTGTATGTAAGCCAATCTGACAATAAATATTAAAATAAATAAACAAATAAACAAAAAAACAAATACATAAATAAAACTTTCAACTTGGTTAAAAATCAAGAATGCTTTATTGACAAAAAAAAGTCATTAAAATGAGTTTTGGGTGACTTAAAGTTAAACTTCCCAAGGAGAAATCTTATTTTCTAGAGTAAATTATTTAAAGTTAAGTGAGATACAGGTCTGTGGAAACGAAATGGTATTCAAAAACAGACTTTCTCTGCTCTCAAAGTGACTAAAAATTGACAAACCAAATACCGGATGAGGGGACACATATTAAAATACAAATGTAAAGTCGAACTGGTAATGAGTGACGCAAGCGTCTTCCCAAGGCAAATGGCGTTTTGTTTATTGAACAAATACATATTTTGATACCTTTCATTGATAATTTAAAAGTTGCTTGTGTTGAGTTCATGTTTCCTCCAAGTCAGTCCCAGATGCTGGTGCTCAATGTGGCTGTCAGAGATGTTCAGTGAAACAGAGAAGCACTAATGGTGGCTGTGGGCACAGGTGATCAGCGTTGGAGGGGGGTGGGGTTCAGGGGAGGAGACCTCCAGTTCTAGCACAGGGCAGTACCTTGACAGTTGTTTCCATCAGAAGCCACACAGGAAATGATCTTGCTGATGGTTTCACCAGGCCAGTGATAATTGCCCCCCTTAGGGCCTGAGCTGGGAAACACAGTCAGACAAAAAGAAGGAGACCCTTGAACTCAAAGGGAAGGAATAACAGAAAATGCCTGGAAGAAATCTCTTCATTTTGAAAAAGTTTGAATCCTAAGCTCTTTCAGAGTCTGAAATCCTGGACACAAACTCCTCACATAAATGTCCTGAAAGAACTTTAGTTGCTTATATGCACATGGTTGTTAAAATATTGCTGTTATGTATTTCCATACTGGTGGAGAAGTAGTCTCTGTCCTCCAGTCCCTGAGTGCCGCCACCCACTAGATGGCTCCCTCCATCTCCGCTGGACCTCAAGGACCTCTCCCAATCCAGATAATAAATTATTAAAGCTAGCAGTAGGGGGCCTCTAGGACCCTAGCAGCTCTGGTATCTGCTCTGAATTTGTGGCTGTCCTGTTCCATACAAGTGACAAAGAAACGTTAAATATCACCTTCGCATATATCCAACACTTCAAACAAAGTACTATGAATTTTATTGGTTTTCTTATCCCACCTTCACCATGACCACCTTCCCTTTCATACCAGTGTTCCATACACTTCACACAAAAGTATGCTTCCCCAACCCCCGCCACCATCACCTGTACCTATAATGTTACCAAAAGAGAATATTAATATCACTGTTTGGCACTGAATTCAAAGTTTCAATTATTGTCTCCAATTCCAGTGGCCCTCTCTGAGATTGGCACAGCATGAAATAAATGAAAAATGAGATGTGACTATAAAGTGATGAAACTGATTTTCACATGTGGCCTGTGGGATTTCCTTGATTACTTTTTAGTCATGCCTTGTATTAGTCAGTAGGTAAAGCTAGCCTTCTGAGCAGGAAGATTTCTTACATGGCCCAAATAAAATATGCATTCTCTTCCCCACGCTCACTAAGGTTCTTTACATAGGAAAATGTAGTGCTTATAGAGAACTCCAGAGCCTAATTAGGCCTTTTTGCACCATTAATCTGCTCTTTTAAAATATTTTGCTCTGAGAGCACAACACAGAGTTTTATCTGGCATAATAGAACGCTATCAATGTCCCTAATGGTCAGCCAACCATTTAATGACTAAAATAGCAAAACCTTAGTTGGTACACAATTTTTATGATGATGGAATTTTCAAAGGGTGCCAAACAAATTAACTGAGTGACTTGGTCATGTCACCACTGGTCTCTCACATAACTCTTCAGTCATAAGAACAAGGTGAAAGTGGCAAAAAAAAGCATTTTGCATAGACATTTCGAGAGATCCATTTACCCTGTGATTTTCTTTATTGGGATGAACCTTTTCCTTTACTTCTGCAGAGTCTAGAAACTAATGGTATGATGTTTGGGGTGTGGTTGAGAGGATACTTCCTGAAATTTTATCACTGAACTTTATTAATGGCACAAAGAAAAACAAGACAGTAGCATTTGATGCCAGAGTTTTGTTTTCTTATCTGAACAAAAACCTAGTATTCTCAGAAAGGGAAATCTACTGTTTATGCTGTTAAGCCAACCTCCTTGACATAATTTCAGCTCATGTCAATTGTCTATTTATAGTAAAAAAAAAAAAAATCAGAGAGTCAAAGGAAGAAACAGTACAGATAGCTGCTCAATCCTAGTGTTGATGTAGGCATTAATATATCCACATAGAGATGGTCAGGTAATCTTCATTAATATCATGTTGAATACCTTGCAAGTATTTTCCCTCTGTTTCACAGACAAAGAAAATAATACGAGTGTATAACACTACACACATGTTGTTTTACCAATGTGGTATTACATTGCTCATTCTCTTTTACACAATACTTCATTTTATTAACTCGATAATATTCTGTGAATATTTTCCAGTTTATCACCATTCCATAATGTTTTAAGAACTGCAAGGAAGTGTCATGATTTATATAAGAAGTTTCCTACTTTGGAGCTTAGTTTATTTCTGTTTTCAGCATTATCAATATTTCTATCAATATTCTTCTAGGTAAATATTGGTGCATATTCCTGCTTACAGTATGACTTCTTAATGCTGCAGAAAGCAATCAGACACAATTGAGACTAACCTGTTATTTGTATGCTAGTCTAAAAGTTCTGCAAAGGAAATATTGCAAGTATACTCTGCACTTGAAACTATAATAATGATTTCTGTGTTCTCTCCTCAGAGAGCTATTTCAAAGTGCCTGCCATGTGTACTCTGCATTACAAATAAATAATCACAATATTTTGCATTTTTAAAAAAGGGTCTTGATTTTTAAAATTTCAATTTAAAGCAATGCTTTAGACCGGAGATAGTCGTATTCTTTGTAAAATTTGAATCATAGATAAAGCATCTCAAATCACAGGGGAATGGTAGATTATTCAATAATTTGTGTTTGAATAAATGATAAGCAATCTTGGGGAAAATCCATTTAGAGCCTCACCTCACACCATTTACCCAAACAGATTCAAGTAGATTAGAGTTAAATATTTTTTAAAACAAGTTATTAAAAAACTGAAATTGATATTCATTAAATCTCTGAAGAGGGGGAGTTTTTAACAAGCAGAAGTTAAAAAAAATCACAAAGACAATAATCAGTGAATTGATTGAGCACAAGCTCATGACATTTTTTTAACTTTTGCATGTCACAGAAACATAGATCAAATGAAAGAACAAAGTGTAATGTTTGAAAATATATCAAAATAACATCACTATCCTCACTAAGGAGAACACAGTTATTTAGAAAATCATTAAATAGATAGATAAATTCTGTAAAGACAACTCACAAAAGTTAGCAATTCCCATATTTTAGCAAGTGCTTTAGAAACACCATTCTCACTAGAAATCAAATAACGTAAATTAATACAGTAATGATATAGAATGCTCTAATTTATAAAAGATGACAATTTAAAATATAAGGCATGCTGACAAAATTCGTGCAACAAATATTTGTTGAAGGAATGAAATACAAACATATTTTGGCAATGCCTAGGACCAAAAAAAGAAAAAAAAAAAAAAAAGGATTCTAGAAGGAAATGCACTAAAATGCCAAAGCATTTATATTAGTATGGTGGAATTATGGGTGATTATTTTTCATAGCTCTAATGTCCTTATATTACTTTCTATTTTATTAAAAATTTTTTTTGTTTATTTTTGAGAGACAGAGTGTGGGAGGGGGCAGAGAGAGAGGGGGACACAGAATCCTAAGCAGGCTCCTGGCTCAGAGCTATTAGCACAGAGCCAAGTGTTCCAGCACAGAACTTGAATTCAGGAGCCGTGAGATCATGACCTGAGCAGAATCTGGATGTTTAACTGACTGAGCCACCCAGATGCCCTAAATTAAAAAAAAATTTTTTTAATGTTTATTTATTTTTTGAGAGAGAGAGGGAGATAGAACACAAGCAGAGGAGGGGCAGAGAGAGAGGGAGACACAGAATCCGAAGCAGGCTCCAGGCTCTGATCTGTCAGCACAGAGCCTGACATGGGGCTCAAAACCACAAACCATGAGATCATGCTTGAGCCGAAGTCTGGCGCTTAACCGACTGAGCCACCCAGGTACCCCGTAGGTGCCCTGAATTTTAAATTAAATTGATTTTTTTTAAAAACAAAATTATAATTGAATAAACATATATTTTAGTCTCTTCCCTATCGTAGTTTAAACACCTTCAAGTTGTTCTGTTTAACACTGCGGTTCACTCTAATCCTGAGAATGCTCCTTATAGAAGTATGGGAAAGGCTTCTTTACAACGTATTTCTTCTACTTCTTCGGTAAATGAATCTCATGTCTTATTTGGGAGGTAGGGAAAAACAAACAAAAACTCTGGAAAGAACTCTTGGAGGGAGGTAAAGTTTGAGAGAAGCTAACATTTCTAAATATTAGAAATATTCTTGTATTAGTTTTACTTAAATGCAATTACACAATATTGTGTATTAAGTTTTACTTAAATGCAATTACCTGGAACACGTAAGCATGTAGGCTTAAGAACAGCCACGTCAAAGACCAGAGACACAAGTAGATCAATGTTCTGGGACCAATAACTGATTTGCCAGAGTTTATGGTTTGTGCAAGGTGTTTGGGGGAAATCCACATTAAATATGACAAGCAATGAGAAGCCGTTGCAAATGTGCTCAGAAGGGGAACTGTAGGAGCTCAAAAGGAACCATTTGACAGTGCCCTTACCTCCTCTCTGAGGGTGCTCTCACGTTGCTCCTTAGAAGCCCCTCTACATTCCCAGCCCTTTCCTCACAATGACTTTAAAACATAATTGATTTATATATTTTTTCCCTTGGTACTCTTCTCTCTGCCACGTAACAGCTGGTTAATCTGAACTGATGTGTCAATAAGTCTCCCCTTTCACATAACAAGCACATTTTAACAAAGGCCTTCTGGGGATAATGCCTAATTCAAGAAGGACAAAGGGATTTTTACCTGTCAGCTCCAATAAATTGAATGTGGCTTCCTAAACCTTGTGGTGAGACAAGAGCTGATACCATTTCTGGTCTCAGCAGTAAAAATTACCCTGAAGAGTAAGTTTGCCATTGGCATAAGATGGGTCAATGATGGCACATGTATAGTGTTTCCCATCTCAACTTATTCTAAAAGGAAGACAATTATTTCAGAAAATTGGAGGGGAGATCATTTGCTACACACAGCACTTCACACCATGCATGTGACTGGGCTAGTAGCACACAATAGCCACCAAACAAATATGAATTGTATATATATGGCTGCTGAAGACGAGAAAAACAAGTCAACCCCAGATATGCAAAATCCTTCACAATAAGTCAGTGGTCCCTAAAGATCCATCTCTGGACTGGTGATGATCTGTGACTGAGTGTTTGTGCTTTTTTGCACCAAAAAAAAAAAATTTTTTTTTAAATTTATTAGCTCTTCCTAAACTTACAGATTTTTAAAAAAAATTTTTTTAAAGTTTATTTATTCCAAGAGAGACAGAGAGAGAGAACCCCAAGTAGGCTCCTTGCTGCCAGCACAGAGCCCAACGTGGGGCTCGAACTCACCAAAGCATGAGATCATCATTAAGCCAAAACCAACAGATGTATAACCAACTGAGCCACCCAGGCACCCATCAGCTTAAAGATTTTTAACACCAAGATTGTGTCATTCCTTTTCTGGGCACTAAAATGATCTGTATGAAATGAAAGTAAACATAGGTGGATTTTTCCCCTTAACATACTACTGTGTTAACTCCCTCATTAAAAAGTAAAAACAGGGGCGCCTGGGTGGCGCAGTCGGTTAAG
>NW_024412400.1:61945251-62055386 GCF_014898765.1 Herpailurus yagouaroundi | reverse complement strand
AAAAAAAAAAAAAAAAGTAAAAGCAGTGGAGACTCACAAAATCTCCAAAAAGTAGATCTACAAAAGTAGAAACTCTTTTCTACTTAGGAAAAGATTTTAGATGGTCTATCAGAGTTTGCTTCTTTATATAATGTTACATTTTCTACCATGTACACACAGAACATAAATATTTCTGCCATCTCCTCATTAGAAAAAAATAGTCAACATAATTTCCTTCTTCTTGAGAACTCAACAGCCAATGTTACACTCATTATTTATTGTACCCTACTGTAACAATAAAGAACTTCTAATTTCTATTTTAAATGAACCCACGCTACCCTCATGACTGGAATACTTCTATAAGGATTGTTCTCCTAATATTTCTCTATCCAACTATGAGTGGTCCCTGCTGGAGCATGCAGCACGTCATTTGTTCTGGCCTCCTCCTCACCCAGCAACAGTTCTGATAAGAACTGGGCAACATACTTGAGGGAAGAGAGTGGAAGCTTACAACTTTCAGTGTTTAAATGCTAACACATCTAATTTGGCTTGGGAAAAATGTGATGATTTTGTGGTTTAAGTAATATCCTAGAGAGGTATGTGGCAGTTACTGGAGACAAGGTCACTTGACACACCCCTCCCTAACCCCTGCCTTGTTGTTGTTGTTGTTGTTGTTGTTGTTGTTGTTGTTGTTGTTTCTGTAGAGACCTGGAAGCTTTTGTGCAGCTAATGGTGGCCACGTGACCCAGTGGCAGCTTATGGGATATAAACAGAAGTCTGCCCCCAGATTTCTGGATATGTGCCCTCATACAGGCACTGACATCCTACTTTGTCATCTTTTAGACCGCAATGTAGATGAGGTGCCTGGAGGTGCAAAAGCCATCCTGAATCTATGGATGAAAAGTACGAAATGAAAACGAACATTCTGCAGGTGCAGAAGTGAGAAAGTTAAGAATCTGGGTACTTGGAGGCATTCTTGAGCCACTACAGGTCCTGCTGGCCTCCCCCTTGGCCACTTGGTACTAGAAGACAAACTACTTACTAATTGTTTAAGCTTCTCTTAGTTATTTGTACTTGAGCGTACCCTATACCACACCTGAGTATCATATGCCTGATTTCTCTAGAGGTAAATGCCATTAAATTTGTTTGACCCTTAAAATATTCCCCAAGGAAATTTCAGAATTATAAAGTCACTCACTCAAGGTCACTGAAAAATTGCTGAGGAGAGTTTTAAAGGAGCAGAGTAAAAATGTATATCCAAAGTACATTACTAAGTCACCTCAATTTCCACTTGAAGAAAGAGAAGTGTCTATCTAAGCAAATATTCCCAAGACCACAAGCCAAGAGAGCTTTGTTTTAATACAAAATGATTCAATCCTGTTCTTCTGTTTCAAAAGTCAAACTAATAGACAATTTTATGATGTCAAATTGAATGTGGACATATCCTGAAAATTTCGTTTCTGGTGCATCTTTAAATGACAAGTCACATAGCATGAGAAAAAAATTGCCAAAATATATCAGAAATTCAGAAGCACTTGTTCAGCAGTCAAGAGTATGAGGAATTTAAGCAAGTTGAAGAAAGCTTCACAATGGATTTAATAACTAACAATTTGGTGCAAATTGAAATCAAATGTGTTACGTCTGCAGGATGTTTATCATTGATTTCCCCTCCTTTCATTTCAATAATAATGATGCTAAAAACTCTGTGTGAAATACCTTTAGACACCAAAGAGCTCATTTGGGGGATTTAAAAGAAAAGCTCACGTAAATTAAATAAAACAGAAATGTTTGCATCAGCTTCTCTTCATTTTGCATTTTATCATCTAACAACTCATGAAGAACACAAAAAGGAGAATGCTGAGGTCCATGTATTTAGTCTGCACAAATGATTGAAAGTTTATACTAAAACTTCCTCGTTTATCAGTGAAGTCCTGAACGGAAGTATCCTTTGCTGGTTGGAGGAAATGCCCGCCTCCCAGGTAGGCTGCCTGCAGCAGGTACAAAGGACAGGCCTTGTTTATCATAAGAAAAAGGAACCAATTTTGCTCACTCAGAAGTCAAAGTTTGAATACAAAAAAAAAAAAGGGTAATTGCCTCAATTTTTCTCTTATTTAGCAAAAATATCTTTGAAGTACTATTATAAATACAAACGAACCACATTGTTTTAAAGAATTAGAAAACCATGCAGAAACCTATCAGCTCAAAAACACATAACTACTATTGGCATTTTTTGTATTTTCTTTGAGAAAATTTTCCTCTGCTTCTTTTGTAGTTTATAAAGTCATTCTGTATACATGTTTCTTTTTATTGCATCTTTCTTTTTATTGACTTCTTCTAAGGATTTTTCTACTGTTACAGTCTTTATAAACATCATTTTAATGACTATTATAATCCACATTTACTATAGTATAATTTTCTTACTTATCTCTGGACATTAAGTTTTTTCTAGTACTATAATGTGTTGTTAAAAAATGTTATACTAAAAGAGGTCATATATCATATTCATTATTTTAGATTCTTTATTTTCCAAAGTGGAATTGCTGGGTCAAAAAGTATGAATACTTTTATGGCTCTTTATATGTATTGTCAACAGTTTTCTAAAATGGCCACAACAATCACACTCTACCAGAAATATGTAGAAAATACTAAGAATTTAGGCTCGCAGAGGGAATGTGGCATTCTGTACCTAAGCAATTAGAAACTGCCCATTTGCCTATTTCTACCATAGCATTTCTTTTCCATAGAGTATTCCTAGAAATTCTTGTCTCTATTGTTGCTTTCTGAAAAAGATTTTGATGGTCGAATATTATGAAAGTAAAATCTCACTTATCAGTGTCTTAGAGAGTCCCTTTGCTTAGTAGTATATTCAAAGTATGTTGATATCCTGCCAGAAAGACAACTGTTGTTTAACCACACTTCTCAAACACAACTTCCACTGAGAGCTCCCACCTTTTTAGAGCACCTGGCTCTCATTTGACTTATAAACATGCTCTAACAAACATGCATTAAAAAACATGAGGCACACATCCTATGCAGTTGTTTAAAAGACACACAAAATCCTCCCCAGATCTGAATCTATTCTAGACAAATCCCTGCTACAAAATGATGGCAGGAATAGCCTAAGGCAGCTTTAAAAATGCCTAGACATTAGCAGATCTGGATTAGCCCAAACTTTGTCTGTGTGACCCAAGATTTCAAGTTTCTCCATGTATTTGGGGAAGGCTAGAAAGAGAAAAATTTGTCTTTAATCAGTTGAGTATATGCTCACAAAAATAAATCTTTTTTCCTCTCCCTTCTTTTTCTCTCTGGTTTGTTTAAACCACTCTCGATTTATCTGATTCTTCTTTTGCAATGAAGCTGCCGCTGTGTCACAAATAAGAACATAACCATGGGAAAAAGAGAACCCCTAGGGTAACAGCAACTTTGGTAGAATATTCCACATGAGTCACTTGGCACATGGTGAGATCATAGTGAATGGTACCACTTGTTATTAATAGTAATGTCTATACTTGTTCCAGGCTAATAAAAGGATTGCACAATTTTCCTAAAAGATAAATTGGCAGTTTATTAGAGTTTCTTTCCATTTGATATTGCCCCATTAACAACAGATAAGTACCATTTTCAGGTAGTAATTTTCAATCACTTGTGAACAACACTAGCTGACACAGATACTTAATAAGAGTTTGACAAGTGAATAAACTACAAGAAACAAAGATAAACAGATCAGGTCCTGGGACATTAAGAGCAGGAAACAGAAAATGTCAACAGGAACAGAACTGAAGCAACAAAACTGAGAAAAAAACAAAACAATAAAATATAATTCAAACTGAATAAGCAAATATCATCCATGAGTTTTGTAACTTGTCCTATGTGAGAACCTGAAACTCTGATACATGAAATAAAATTCAAATATAAAATAAAGATTTTTTTCTTTTTTTAAAAATTATTTTTAGTTGGATAAATTTGACATGTACATTGTGTAAATTGCATATAGCATGTTACTTTGATACATTTATATATTGCAATATGATTGCTATTGTAATATTTATCATGACACACCATACAATCAGTACAATATTATTGTCTGTATTCAAAATACTGTACATTAGATCTCTATGGCTTATTTAGTATTTGTTACAAGTTTGTATGCTTATAAATCCAATATATTTTTTGGATTTGACATCAAAAGCACAAGCAACAAAAGCAAAAATAAACAAATGGGACTATAAAAATAAAAAGCTTCTGCACAAAGAAACAATCAATTCAATGAAAAGGTAATCTACAGAACAGGAAAAACATTTGCAAACTATATATATATATATATATATATATATATACACACACACACACACACACACACACACACACACACATATATACATGGTTAATGTATATATGTATATAATGTATAATGTGATGGTTAATATATATATACATATATGTACATATATACATTATATACATATATACATATATGTATATGTATATATGTATATAATGTATAATGTAATGGTTAATACAAGTGGTTAATATCCAAAATTATAAGTAGCTCATGCAACTCAATAGCCAAAAAACACCAGTCAAGAGATTTGAATAGACTTTTTTCCAAAGCTGACATACAAATGGCCATGAAAAGATGCTCAACATCACAAATCATCAGGGAAACAAAAATCAACACCATAATGAGATAGAATGGCTATTACTAAAAGAACAAGAGATAAATGCTGGCAAGGATGAAGAAAAAGGGAACTCCTGCACGTTGTTGGTAGGAATGTAGATATACCCACTATGGAAACCAGTATGGAGATTCCTCAAAAAATAAAAAAAATACAATAACAATATCATTTAAAAATCCAGGTTTGGGGTATATATCAGAAAGATATAAAAATAACATCACTACCTTGAAAAGATATCTGGACTTCCATGTTAATTACAGCATTATTCACAATAGTTAAGACATGGAAATAACTTGTGTATATCATCAGATGAATGGATAGAGAAACTGGAAACTGTGACATCCATATATCTATATCTATCTATATCTGTATCTATCTATATCTATATCTATATATCTATATCTATGATACACACATGTACACAGATATATATAGAGAGACACATAAATATTCATATTTCTATATGAATGTAGATATATATGGAAATATTTATATATATGATATCATTTATTTTGATATGTGGAATCTAAATAAATATCAAACACATATAAACAGAGAGTAGAATGGTGGTTGGGTGGGGAAATAGGAGGATATTGGTTAAAGGGCACAAACTTTCAGTTATAAGATGAATAAATCCCGGGATCTAATGTATAGCATGGTGACTATAGCTAATAATGCTGTATTGTTTGGTTGAAAGTTGCTAATGAAGATTTATTGGACTATCAGAGAGACGCAGTCAAAAACGATTATTTTGGAATGTAAACCTGAAAAGCTTCATTAAAGTTTTCAAACTTATCCATGTCCTTCTTTAATAAATGATCTAACTGATAAAGAAATATGGAACATAGTTAAAGTAGTTTTAGTAGCAATATTAGTTGTCTGTTCAAAATGCGAAGTCAAAAGCCAAAAAGACCTAGATTCCTATCATTTATAAATCTTTGAGAAAAATGTTTATTTTCTCTAGTGTGGGAGAGAAAAAATTTATCTTCCATTCAAGGCTCTTCTAGCTGGACTAAGAATTCGACATGAGAAGAATTAACATGAGCGGAGAAAATCGAATTTAATTTTATATGTACAGGGAATCCACACAGACATGGAAACTCCAAAGATGGTCAGGCAAAATGAAGTATATATGCCATTCTGAACGAAGGAGAAGTGGTGGGGTGGGGGGTAGGAATCTGTGACTTCAAAGAGAAGAAATGCAATTCACAGGAAGATGAGAAAGAGTAAATATTTGTTAAACAAAAGGTCGCTGGGCCATTCAGAAACACGTGACATAGCATAGACAGGACTTTGATCAAACAGGCCTTGCCGGGTTCCTACCTATCTACCATACCTAGTTCCTATCATATGGTAGTTATATATGGTGCTAACTCTCCTCCTAGAGCAGGTCCTCTATTTAAATTCTTTAAGGCAGTTGGGTGTCAGGAGGTGCGTGTCAACATTTCTTCCTGAGTCTATCAGGCCTTGATTATTTTCAGTTTGGTGTCCTCTGTATGTCAAGTAACCCATGTTGAGGAGGCCTGCCCTTGGCCCCTACATTAGCTTCTTCAACGTTTTGGTTTTTTTTTTTGTTTTTTGTTTTTTGTTTTTTTTTATTTATTTATTTTTGGGACAGAGAGAGAGACAGAGCATGAACGGGGGAGGGGCACAGAGAGAGGGAGACACAGAATCGGAAACAGGCTCCAGGCTCTGAGCCATCAGCCCAGAGCCCGACGCGAGGCTTGAACTCACGGACTGCGAGATCGTGACCTGGCTGAAGTCGGACGCTTAACCGACTGCGCCACCCAGGCGCCCCTAGCTTCTTATATAAAATATTATTTACCTCAATGTGTTGGGAGGATTAAATGAGATAATGCATATGAAATGCATTAACACAATGTCTGGCACATAGTCAATACTTAATAAATATTAACTATTAGTAAAGTACTGTGAATTTTATTTGTAAACAAAAAAGACAAAATCAAGGCCAATTTTGGGTTGAGAACCAGACTAAAGTAACAGCTATGGAAAAGAGATACCAAACTTCATTTTGGGCTGACGTCCAGAGACTGTCTTATGGGACTGGTAGAAACCAAGGATTTTAATTCCTAATCAAGAGTCTCTTGACTTGACTCAGTAGTCCCATGCCTCTGAGAGTCACAACTATGTTAGACTTCACTTCTAATTTCATCAATGTCATCTCTGAGTCATACTTAAGATGGCAAGGCTGGATCACCAATACATAATAAGATCAGTCCTGCAGGAATAAAGTGATATTTCCCAATTTTCTCACACTAGACTTAAATTGAGAAGGGACTACCAATCACACAATATCAAAGGAAAAGTTGGTGATAATGAGCTAATAGTGGAGGTACCAGAGAAATGGCAGTGTCTTATTGAGAAGACTTCCTAAATATTTCTTTTTTTGTTAAGGAAACTTGTCAGAACGCAAGAGCTAAAGCAGATTTCAGTCTGTATTAGATTTTTTCCTTATGAATATTTACCCCCTTGTTTGAAAATTAAAGGAAAGGAATCAAGGCCAGACTTTTAAAGTTCTGAATCATTAAATGTAACTTTCCAAATAATATACTGTCATATCTCCTTTCCTCCACATGAATCTTGGGATAAAGAAGGTAAAACAACCTGTTTCAAGGCTATCAGCTCCAGCAATGAGGGAGCAATGAAAAGCTGGCTATATCCAAACCTAAAAAATTCTAGGATGAGCATTATAAAAATTGTGTGTCCTATTTCCTGAGATGCCCAAGTTGATGTTGCATTTCCGCCATTAATTTGATAACCTAGGGTCCCAACTTCCTGTCTGTTCTACATTTCTAGAGATACAAAATCTGGATGGAAAGAGCAAGCAGTGGTACAGGAGGGCCGTCTGCAACATAATCAACCACCTTCCTCCATAGTACTCAGCTAGGTTAGAGGAGATCTGGGGCCAGGAGTGGGGAGCCAATGGCTGGAAACTTCTCAATCTTATTCTTTTTGCCCATACACCTAATAAATACCTTTTTAAAAATACCTGCTATTCAAGCATATTTTGTGCAGTTAAACCACATGTGTGGGCTGGGAAAATTGTAATAGACTGTAATCTTGGAAATTGCCCACGTAAGTCATTCTGCATCCCTTGTTCTTAATGGGAATTCCCAAGAGGCCATTAAAAATGAGTTTTACATATGAGACTCAGAGGTGGAGAGTGATAAATCAGATATGCAGTACCCAAATAGGGTTGTTCTTATTGAGCAACAGCAGAGGGTAATGTAACATTTAAAGAATCTCTAAAGTTAAGACTATATTCAAATTATGGGATCTGTAGCCTTGGCTTCAAATTAATGGATCTGTATATCTACGACAAGTTGATAGGAGACTTTCCTATTGCCCTGGAATTGGTGACTAGTCCCTAAACTAAAACTAAATAGGTATTTAGTATTCTGTGTTCCACAAATGAATTGCCAACAAATGGGACTTCTTAAGACATTGTCACATTGGCTTTGCTACCCAACGGCTCCCAATCTTGATAAGCAGAAGGCTGAGGGTAGATGAAGTAGCTTACATTTCTACCACTTTACACAGCAATAATTTGACTTTGAGAGATACCAGAAAAATAGCATCGTGGCTATCTGGCCAGTGCCTTCCTAAGACTACAGCCGGCCTGTTGAGGAAACCCCAGCTATGGGGTTCACCAGTTAACAGGAAATAGGGAAAATGTGAGACAGTATCAAAGATGACAAGCAGGAGCCAGAATCTGTACCAAGGAGAAATCACACAGTGACCTCCCCCATGAGACCACATACACGTGCTCCATGAGAAAGCCATGCAAAAGGCACTTGCATACAGTTTCCTGCTACTACCTACAGTGTCAATCCCTCCTATGTGGCAACAGTCCCAAGTCTGGCTTTCTTATGGGAATCCTTGCCTTCTCCCCAAGAACCCCAATGTTTGCCTTGATATCAGAAGAGTTAGAACCTAAAAGAAAATTGAGAGAGACTTTCCCTTCTTCTTCCTAAAGAAGTTCCCTGAAATCTAGGGTTAAACCTAAACAGAAGAAAGAGTAATGATGCAATTTGAATTAAAAAACATATATATTGGATTGAGTTTTCAATAACTGAACATGACTGGAAAATACTGAATTTGACTGAGATAATATTATAGGTAACATTTACATGGGTCTTTACTGTGTACTAGACACTGTGATTTAAATAAGATTCAATGAATCTTCACAATTTCTTTTGCTATTATACACAATTTTGCTACTATACACAATTTCTTTTGCTTTTCCATTATACAGTTGTGAAAATTGATGCATTACCTGTTAAGTAACTTTCCCAAAGTCACACAACTAGCATATATTGGGAACAGGCAGTTCAGGTCCTCACTATTAATCACCACAGTCTTCTACCTCTGAATTAAGAGACTCTAAAGGGAGACACAAAAGTGTGCATGAAGGAGAAGACTGGGAGAACAAAACCATTTCACATGACTATATACTGAGTTCAGCAGCTCAATAAACTGGTTACATATCCATATGAGAGGTCTAACAAGTATACAATAAAATTTGTTCATTATGAAGGAACTAGAGACCATCTATCCATTACACTATTTTTAGATATTCTTGTATTTCTAGATATAAATCATCACTAACCTTATCCTTTGTATCATATTGAAAACAATATCAAGAAAAGATAAACACAGACATATTTCCTATTAAAGTTCCATAACTCCTTTAAAAGGTATCGAGCTAGTTCATCTAATTGTCTAATGGAAAGTCTGTGTTTATTGCTAATGAAGATATAAATACTTGACTTGGGAAGAAATGATAGTTTCTTGTAAGAATGAAAAGAAATCTGATTAAAAAGTACATATTTCTGGGGCGCCTGGGTGGCGCAGTCAGTTGAGCGTCTGACTTCAGCCAGGTCACGATCTCGCGGTCCGTGAGTTGGAGCCCCGGGTCAGGCTCTGGGCTGATGGCTTGGAGCCTGGAGCCTGTTTCCGATTCTGTGTCTCCCTCTCTCTCTGCCCCTCCCCCGTTCATGCTCTGTCTCTCTCTGTCCCAAAAATAAATAAACGTTGAAAAAAAAAAAAAGTACATATTTCCAGCATCTCCACTTTAAAATCAGTTACAATGATTGCAACTCCTATTTGAAGATGATAATGGGTGAGTTCTCTCAAAAAGCCTCTTCACTGGGGTGCCTGGGTGGCTCAGTCGCTTGAGTGTTTGATTCCTGATTTCTGTTTAGGTCATGATCCCAGGGGTGTGGGATTCAGTCTTGCATTGGGCTCTGCACTGAGTGTGGAATCTACTTAAGATTCCCTCTCTCTCCCTCTGCCCCTCTCTTCCCCTTGCTCTCTCTCTCTCTCTCTCTCTCTCTCTCTCTCTCTCTCAAATTAAAAAAAAAGTCTCTTTAAGACTGATTTGTGGAATCTTGTCTAAACCCCAATGACTCAATAAAAACATAGTCTTCAGAAAGAGTATTCTCATCCATCTCACTGATGATTACAGATAATCTATTGCATTTAGCTAAAATGAGTGAAGTTTTAATTGCTTGATTTTTCCTTTAATGACTATGTCTAAGTCTCTATTTGTGAGTTCTATTCAGAGTCTGCTGCAAATCCTTTTTTTCATGGTCATAATCTAAAAATAAATAGATAGAAAACCCAAGGCTTCTCTGTGTCATGTTATTTGTTTCCCTTCCTTGTTAACTGGGGAGCCTACACTTCCTTTCACCTTGTTCTTGTTTCAAATGTGTTATGAAAGGCTTCTTCCTTCTCCTTGGTGACCTGCTCTAATTGGAACTCATTTTGTGTCCTGGCCTCTCTGACCGCCCCGCAGGCTTCTACTGTTCCCTAACTCTCCTCCTTCCTGATCTGCCTTTGTTCTATTCAGCAGATAATTGCTTTTTGCATTTCAGATCTTAAAAACAGACTATGCTTTACAGATGGCAGCCTCCTATGGTTTTCTTATCTTTCTTTTCATCTGCATGGTTATCTCTATGCTTTGCCTTTAATATGGTCATATTTTTACTTTTAAAGAAATTCCCAGAACTCTTTCGAGCCACTTTTCCTCTGAGTGTCCACAGGATATTCCCCTCAAATATGCTAAGCTCAAACATGTATCTGTTTTATCCTTCTCTGAATCTGCTCCTCTGTTTCTTCTCCTTCCTTAGTGTTCTGCCATTTCCCCACTACAAGTGACTGAAAAGGTAACTCAGAACTATAATTACTCTACTTGCCATGTATTGAATTACTCATGTGCTTGTAGCCTCTTTCACTGAAAACCTTTGCTATAACTTCAAGCAAATATTATTCCCGTTGTGATGAATATAAGAAAATAAAACTAGACCTATATAATCCAGAACACTCTTTCCCAATGACTGCATTTTCTAAACTCTGGCTATTTTCTCTCATAACAGTCCTTTTACAAGAAGAGTCTCTTTTTTTTAACTCCAGTTCAGCTAATCATTTTATTTTTACTTACATATTTATAAGGAGCTGTAGGCACACACAGCACTTTCGGAGCAGTAAAGAAAACCAAAATCAAAACATGGTCTTTGCCCCAAGAGCTTACAATCTATTTTCACATTTTCAGTATTTTCCAGAACTGTCCTAAATGAGTCTTTTAGGAGAAAGTTTGAATGTACAATAGTAATTGCAATATCTGCAGAACCCAGACAACTCAGAAATAAATTTATTTTATACCAGACACAGCTATCAGGGTTGTGAGTATGTAAATAGGTCCCAGCCTTTCACACCTGAATGAATGGATTATATCCTGCAGAAACCTGGTTGGTTTGAGAGATTTAATTAAGACAGAAATGCAAGCGTTTTCTTGGGACAAACAGGATTACAGCATTTCATTGCTAATATGAAAATTTTTATAAACGTGTCACAGTCACAAAACACTAGTTGGTTGGATTTTCTGTACTTCTGGGTGAACTTGCATACAGCAACGAGCAAAAATCATGATAGTGACTAAATTCTTTGGCAGAGGGGAAGTAGTGTGCAAACCAGGACTCTTTGAACAAACACACAATTGGTAACCTAAGATTACATACCCAGTGTTTATTACCAGAAACTTCACTGAAGCCACTTAGAACTAAAAATATCCTCAAAGATGATTGCCTATAAGTATATGCATCAGAACTATAATGCATAAGAACTATAATCTTCTTGAGGGCAGGGAACATTTCCTATTTTGGTCACTGTTGGCACCTTATCCCCTTGCCTTCCATGTGGTTCTCACGTTATTTGTGAATTACAGCCTGCATCACTTGCCTGGAATACGTGCTTCTAGATCTCCCTGTTATTCCCTAGCATAAAACTTGTGCTGCCCTTGGGTACCACAATTACATCTCTGGCTTTACCACAAGACCATCAATTCTTTGATCCCTGTATCCCCAGGGCTTTGCCCAGAGCCTGACACAAAATAGGTTTTTCAATAAATGCTGGTTGATTGAATAAATGAATTAAGGGATGGATAGATAGATGGAATTAATTGAACCGAACTAATCATAAATGGTAATTTTATGTTCTAAGCTTAATCACTGTTCACTCTAACTCTCTCAGGAAATCTATTCATGTTCCTCATTTCTTTTCTCCCTAAATACACAGGCATCAATTGAATGATTTTAAAGGGTGCCGCACTGATTAGAAATCCTACTTTCGCTCCCAAAATAGAAGTTTAAAAAGTCCTTCTGTGTCTGTATCACCAAATATTTTACACTACAGTGTGAGTCACTGCCATGCCATTCAAGATTAAAAATAAATGGGCAACTTTGCTCTTTGGTTCTATAGTAATTATTCAGATAGGCTTAATGCTTCTATGTTATATGTAAGCATTTTATATATGGTATAAGCATTTCTTCTTTTAAAGAGAATCATCTTTCAAAGCATTCGGGATTAACCTGTAGTATTTCAGAAATTAAAAGGAGACTTATTTCACTCCATTTTGCATTTAGAGAATGTTATTTCTGTTTGTATTCATAGGAAGTACCTTAATGGCATTTTTCTATGCCCCCATGCCAAGTATTACATGAGAGGCATGAGATGGAAACAGTCAAGAATAAAGGAAGGGTTCATCTCTAACCTCACGGATCTCACAAATCCAGTGATTCTGGATGGACAGATGATGTTGTTGAGATTTCCCAGACAGGGCACAAACTCTCCATTCCTTGCTTTCTGTGCCTCCCTGCTCACTGGTGTTTGGTGGAGGGTTTCATGAGCCCTACACTGTCTGTAAGTCACCATCTCCAGCTTACTGCCTTCTGCCACATATCTTACATAAAAGGGAAAATTAAACTCTCATTCAACAAATAATTATTGAGTAACTGTAAAGGTAAAATGCAGAGTGCTAGAGGCATACACAGTTTTCCATCAGTCTTTTAATATCTTCCTGTCAAGCCACAGGATGGGAAGCTGAGCGGGGGAATCAGGAAATAGGAGCTTGTCAAGAAGAACACAATTGAAGTCAGAAACCAGAATCAACTATTACAAACAATTAAATCAGAATTTTCTATGTTACAAGGAAAATCATTCATGCTTTGCCTTCCCTTAAAAGAACAATCACAATGAAAACATAAATTTCTGCTAAGACAGAGATAGATGGCGAAAGAAAGACATGCTTTCCATTTTTTCCCTTGAAGCATACATGTGAATTTAATTGTGCAAAGTCAATGGTGTCAAGAAAGTACCAAGTGAGTTTTGCTTGCAAAATTCCAATTTGCAAATGGAATCAATTATAGTAACACCAAGGCATTTATTGGCTAATCTTCTAGATAACTGAATCATAGCTTAATTCCAAAAATGTGTATCCATTTTCTCACCGCTCATACCATCTTCTTAAATATAGGGCACACTGTCCTTTTGGTCATTAAACTACTGTCTGGGAACAAGAATCTCCTGTCCTCTCAAGGTCCTTCTAGTTGGACTAAAAATCAAATTTAATTCTATATGTACAGGGAATCCATACACAGGGAAATTCCAAAGATAGGCAGGCAAAATGATATATATATATATATATATATATATATATATATATACCATCCTGAACTGGGGGTAGGGGTCTGGGACTTTGAAAGGAAGGAATGCATATCACAGGGTAATAAGATGAGTGGATTTTAGTAATTAGATGTTTGCCCCACCATACAGATGAGTCACTCAGATAAAATTTCTCTCTGGCAATAACCATTATTCTGGGAAATTTAGTTTCTTCTGTGTAGTTAATGGAGGGGCAAAAAGTTTCTCTTGATCTGGTAGCATCTCAGTTGCCTTCAGCTTACAATAATCTTCATGCCCTTGGCTCCTATAGTTCAGATGTGTTCTTGATATTTTGCAAAAGGCAATTCACCAAAAATCTTAAAGAAATAAAGCTTTTTTTTTTTTTTTACTACAGTGACCTATAGTAAAGTGTCATATTTTAACACAAGACCCAACTGCCATAAAAGCAAATTTATCTTGCTTTAAATCATGGATTATCATGGATTTATTCTTATCTAATGGCATAAAACAGGACCCTCAACTCTCCTCGGTCCTTCTATGGGAAATTCAGCTGAAATGAAATCAGTCACTGATTTCCTTTTACTTAAGATCTAAAACTTTGAGAAAAGGTCAGGTGGGGGCAGGGTTCTACTTTAACTTTAAACATAGTGTACGTAAAGTGTGAAAACATAAAAAGAGCTTCATTTGAAACTTTCAGACTACAATTAAGTGGGCTCACAGATTTAGTGACGGTATAGCAGCTTTCACTGTGAGGTTCTTGGCGTGAATTCTGCCTAAATCAGCAGTTATCAGAATTGCTACCAACCAGAAGAAAAATAATCTCCCACATTGCTAAATTATTGGCACAATGAGCAATCTCCGTGGCAAAGAGAGAGTCAACATGGGCCCAAAGAATTAATCTTTCAGAATTTTTTTTCCTTCTACAACATTTATTGATGGTAGAATAGTAATACTATCAGGATGTTGCCCATAAGTAATGATTAGTTAAATCCAGTATTTCTATTTCTGACCTGAATTCAGTCACTTAAGTACAGTCATTTATCTAGTTCTCATGTCAGAACGGGAAGAGATGTTGCTCCACAGCTCAATTAAACAAGAAACTTGAGATATGAACCTATCCTAAAGTGCAGAAAGTAGGACAATAACAACAAATAAATAACATTTTTTTTTAAACTCCATGGAAGTTTGGGGTAAGAAAAGTTACTTTCAGCTAAGGAACTAAAATAAAGTAAGTAAAAATATAAAATCTGGGTTGAGCCTTCAAAGACATACAGAACTACACTATTTGTGGATAGAAAGAATGAAGGATAAAGGGGACATTATAGGCAAGGTTACTATATGGCTTCTATGTGTTTACGGGGTAGGACAAAAATGACAAATGTTTACAATTCCTTGGTCTCCTACTGTTTCATTATCTTTATCCCTCTTCAGTTTCTTCCTGCTCCCACCCCAACCTCTCAGTAGGATTGTCCAGCTGGAGGATATGGAATTAACTAAATAGAGAAAAAATGAAAAGAAAGAAAATGAAAAGTAAAATCCAGGAAAACGATAAGTAGGGAAGCACTTTTCTTAGAGGCCTTGAAAAAAGAGCAGTGCCCTATGAAGGCAGTGGGTAAGAGGCATTTATTCCCACAACGATCACACAAGGTTTTACTCTCCTTTACAGAGTATGATGTTGAGGCTCCGGGAAGTGAGTAACCTTTTCAAGGTTTAAGGGGATCAGAATATACCACTCTAAAATTAATCACTTTGGCAGAAGGATTATTTTCAGCTAAAAGGAAACTGAAAAACAAGAGACTCAAAAAAGGCTCTTTTCTCAACTCTTCCTCCTATTTACCTACATCATGGATGACTCTCGACTCTTATCAGCCCAGAGATGGCACTAAGAGGTATCTATAACAAACCTTACTAGACAACACTTATCTTCCATTAGTTTCCTCAAAAATTTACCTTACCATAGCTTACCTCCCCTAAAACCTCTTTTCCTTTATCCTGTCACTTTTCCACATATTTACTGTTCTTTGCTAAAATGGTATATAAATCTCAGGTTCTAGCCACTTCTTTGGATCTCCACTATTTTTCTATTAAGGCTTCCATATGCATACATAATAAACTGTTTCCCCTGTTAGACCATTTGTCACTTTTATTTGCATTGCCCCAGGTACTGAACATAAAAGGGTAGAATAAAAAGTATTTTTTCCCTTCCCTACAAGGTCAAGCAGAGGGGAAGCACTGCGATCTAAGAACAGGTTGAACTGACTCCAAACCTGTGATCTTCTCTACACCAAATGTCTTCTGCCCTTTGCATGAGCAGGAAGGTATGCTGTGGTTTGAGCACGAGGTAAAGAGTACAGTGGAAATATGACTAAGAAGGGGTCAATAGCAGAGGGTCAGAATATTTTAGCAGGAATAGAAAAAGAAAGGGTTTCTAGGTATAAATTAAGTAACTATTATTCCTCTAGAATACTCTGAAATGAAGAGAATTAGATCCCCAAAACTTAGCAGCAGGAAATGGTAGGCAAAGTGGTTATTTTAGTTACATAATGGAAAACCAAAGGACGATTCCTGGAATTTTAATGGCTATATACCTTTTGCATTTACGCTTCAAAGCTGTGAATAAATACCCTCTGGTGTGCCATCCTGGGCTCCACTGTTGCTGGTTCTCAGATGCAGACTCTATGTCCACATTCCCTGGCACCAGTCTGCTGCCTGCCGAGGTCCCACGCCAACTGATCTGTGGCCCTGCTTTTTCGTTTACAAAACACGAAAATAGCACCTGCCCAGTGTTGAGCCAGAAAGTACAATAGACACATGAGGGCCTAAATGAAGCCTTCTCATTTCTCTAATGTAATCAGGAGAATCAGGGTAGGAGGTGGAGGTGGAGGTGGAGGTGGAAGAAGGCACGAAAAAAAGAAAACTCAAGAGACCCATTACTGCAACTGTCTGAAGCACTTTGCAAAAGGTGTAATTATGCCTAGAATGTTTTTTAATATTTATGGGAATTTTAAAACTTCTTTCTTAGCAATCAGGAGAGTAGCCTCTCAGTGAAACAGCCTCATTTCCATCCCAACAATTATGGTCTCTCTGAGAATACGGGGGGACGGGGGGGGTGGTGGTGGTGAAGAAAACATTTGGGCATGTTTTGATTGTGTTTATTTCTGCTATCTTTGCCTGTCATCTTCAAGCTCACATCTTATAATTTAATAATTTAACTTTGCTTATGGCAAAGGCTCAATGTACCTTTTATTTAAGCTGAAAACTTGGTGCTTAAAAAGAGACCTAAGCAAAACACTTTACATGCTATTCCTGAGAGAGCTTGGAATTAAATTGTTAAATGTTCTACTATAATGAAATTTTGTATAATCAGCAGGGAAGTAGCTGTTGGCCATTTATCAGTTTCTCTAGCTGCATTTTTTTTAATGCATGGAAAGCATAATTAGAAACCTCCACAGGTGGAAAATCTTATATAATAATAATACATCTTATCGGAATGGTGCTCTTTAACTTGCAAATTTTAGAGCATTTTACAGCAATGATCTATTAGCAATAATAACTATCACATCTTTAAATATTTTAATATAGAACTGTATGTAGAATAAAGGAAGCAGTTACAAAATTAACTAGATTCAAACAGGGAATGCTGTACCCATGATCTCAACTCCTTCTAAATATGTGCGAATAGGTCAATATTTAGATCTCCTCTGTTAGAAGGTATCCAAGGATGGAAAAATGTACACTGGATAAACTGATTAGAGTAAAGCTACTATACATTTTTGAAGTGTCTTTACTTTTTTGTCTTTTTCGAGGGGTTGTTTTTGTGTGTGTGTTTGGTTTTTGTTTGGTTTTGGTTTTTTGTCTGTTTGTAGTTTTACAAATACATATGTAGTCCACCCTTTAATCCTCATTATAGCTCTATTTTAGAGATGTGGCAACTAAGGAAGATGAGAGCTTTTGTCAAGGCCTTTCTTCTGGTGGCTGTCACTCATAATGAATTTCACTGCCTTCTGAGTCCCAGAAGGTCCTCTTCATGCCATGGCTCTTCATGGCTCTTCATGGCAGTCCCATGAAGGTCCTCTTCATGCCATGGCTTCACACTGGGGCTTCCCCAGAGAATTGCTGGTGGTGGAGCAGATCCTCTTAGTTTCCTAAATCAATTTCCCTATCTGTAAAATGGGGTCATGGCTCCCGGGAACAAATTCACCTTTGCCCATAGCTATGAAAACTCTACAAAGTTGTCTCACTTCTACTCTACTCAGGGGGAGAGGAGGTTAAGTTGAAACTTACACAAAATATGTGTTCTATGAGAAAAACGAATGATGACTTTATAAGAAGTCTTATCACTTCAGAGAATACTGAGGTCTCTGAAGACAGATTGCTGAGGCTTGTTAAGTTTATGACACAAGGAGGCCATCAGAGTGAGGTGGAGGCCTGTGTAAACACACCTAAATCTAAACCTGTAAAGGCCTCAAGGTGACGAAACCACAACACTCAGGACAACCAATCACAAACAGCCAACTAGGCTTTAAGATATAGCCAGTCAAATAATTTCCTTCCTTGGCGTGCCTGAATGGCTCGGTCAGTCAAGCGTCAGGTTCTTGATTTCAGCTCACATCATGACCTCGCACTTTGCAAGATGGAGCCCTGCACCGGGCTCTGTGCTGACCCCGTGGAGCCTGCTTGGGATTCTCTCTTTCCCTCTCTCTCTCTCTCTCTCTCTCTGCCCCTCCCCTGCTCGTTCTCTCTCTTTCTATATGTATCTCAAAATAAATAAATGAACATTACAAAAACTTTTTCCTTTCTTTCTCTGTAAGTCTTTCTCCTGGCTTCTCTAGCAGAGTGCTCCCAATCACTTTTGGTTTGGTGCTGCACTATTAGACTCACTTTTTGCTCAAAGAAAGTCTTAAAGTTTTTAACATGCCTCAGTTTATCTGTAAGTAGGCTCTTCCTTCTCCTCTTCCTCCTTCCATTCCCCACCCCCAGCTTTTTGTTAGCTTTTTATTCATAGGACAGAAAGAAACTTGCCTCTGTCTGGTGGTGTTCGGGAGGGTCCTTATTAAAGGTACATTAGAGTGGTGTTATTTAAAGTGAGTCATGGCCTGCTAGTGGCACATGACCGTAATGTGGTGAGCCATATCAGCATTTTAAAAATGAGAGGGAACACAATAGGAAATATCAGAATGCAGCCTATTAAGATAAATTAACCAAATTTGGAAAAGACGAGTAAAAAGAATTGGGACACTATTGTGTTTCACCATCACATAGGTGCATTTTTTAATAGACTCAACCAATCATTATTTAGGAGGATAAACTTTGACTTCATTATGGATGGAGGGTCCCAGAACTAGTGAAAGTACATGTAAACTTGTAAATTTTTTATATAGTAGATATGCAAATAATTTCTGTCTGGTGGAAAATAAAGCCCTACAGGTTGTGACTGATTGTCCTGTAGCACCATAACCAGAGTTCTATCTAACTGAGCAATCTTAACCTCTCTATTAAATTCCCTATAAATATTCAGATCTTCAATGATCTTTTAACCAATATTAACATCTTAATTGTTCCCTCAGTAACTAATGAGTTGAATGAAATCTTTGACATTTGTTCATTTTATTTTTGCATGAAAATCATGTTTTTAACTAAAAAAAATTACACTTTGACAATCCCGTGTCATGAGGATAAGCATTGCTTATAAATACTCTTGGACTCTAGGGACGCCTGGGTGGCTCAGTTGGTTGGGGATCCAACTTTGGCTCAGGTCATGATCTTCTGGTTCATGAGTTCAAGCCCCATGTCAGGCTCTGTGCTGACAGGTAAGAGCCGGAGCCTGCTTCGGATTCTGTGTCTCCTCTCTCTCTCTCTTTCTGTCTCCCACAAAAATAAATAGAAAATCTTTGAAGATAAAAAAAGGAAGGCAAAAACGAACTTAAAAAATAAACTGTAGTTTTAATAAAAGCATACAAACGAATGTAAGCCACATTATAAATTATATTTCTTATTATAGATCTTGTTCAAAAGAGTTTGAAGCCTCTGAATTAGAAAATTTATCCCACAACCTCTTGATATTCCTATTTCTCCAATTCAAATGATCCTACTTTATTGCTTCTGCTTATTTTTAAGCTTAAGCTTCAAACAACCAATACTTTTTCATGTTTCTCTAAGAATTACCTGCAAGAAACTCAAGTCCTAGGAGCAATTTTTAAAGTAACTGAAGTGTCAGACAACTGATAGCAAATCTCTTCCTGGAGAGGACGGTCCCCTGGGGTGTGAATTGGTGGTTAGGCCTGCAGCCGCACACTGTCAATTGCTGAAAGGAAGCGTGGCTTCCTGGCCAGCCGGTTTGCAGGGAGAGACTCGGAAAATGTCAGAAAAAGGGTAAACGCACAGAGATTACAAACCCAGAGTAAATACAGTGGTGGCACGAGGCATTTATTGACTTAGCACAAAATATCATGTGGCATTTTACAATAACAGCAAGATAACTACATGGGAATTCAATTCATAAATAACTGAAATCCCAGTAATAAAGACAGTGGAATCAGGGAACAACTGGGCTATATTAAAGCCACAGCGAGAGGCCTGGCTCAGAATTTTCTCATTCAGACTTGGGTTCCATCTGCCTGTTGGCATCATTTTAACTTTGGCTCTTATATAAAGCCTTCCTTGTGGCTTCTCCACTGGGAACACAGTTTCTCTTCTTTGATTCTCAACCAAAACGAGGGGGGATGCAAAAGCTTGGTGAAATTTGTATCGGAAACTGTGTGTGTATGTGTGTTTTTTTTTCAACCATAATTTATTTTGAGAATCCGCAATGATAGGAATTACATTGTTCTCCTAAGGAGAAAAAAAAAATAATGAAGTGAATTGCAACTGGTAATATGGTAGATGCTTTAGAATTTGCTCTGGTGTGTGTCATAAAAATGGCACTGTTTCTGTATATGGGCAACTAACATTTCAATTGAAAGTAGTCACTTTTGCCATTTTTCAAGGAGTCCTTACTCACGTCTTTTCATGCAGTAGCACAGAAGGCCTGTACCTGCACCAGGGCAGATTCCACACCTGAAAATTTGGCAATGGATAAACTCGACAGATGTTATTTGAAAAAGTCTTCAGTGACATGATTCATTCATGTTATCAGAAAGCAATGTATAGCCACAATTATTGAGAAAGAAAGCCTGATATGTTACATAAAATACCACTCCGATGAACCATGCATTGCTTTCAGTGTATTGTAGTAGAGATGATATTAAACTATATCTGTGCTCTAGCCTTTATTTTGCCAACCAGGCATATGACCTTTCATTGGTCAAGTTAACCTCCTCACTTCAATCTTTCAATTCACAAATGAGAAAAATAGTACAAATGCCATAATGAGACAAACAATAGAGAAAAGTAAGTGAAATGATATAACTGAATGTGTTTTACAGTTTATAATATGTTGAAAAATATAAAACATTTTACCATATTGTATCTTTAAACACCTGTACAATTTCAATATGTTTTAATAGTTTGTGATTTATAATATTAAGCTGCAAGACTATGAGTGATACCCATCAAAAAGTTATTGGCACGACAATATAAGGCTTAAGAAAAATTCCTGATCTCTCATGAGTCGTTAAAAATCGAACTGCTAGTTAAGTGTTAAAAGTCTCAAGGACAGATATAATAAAATGTAATCTAATCGAGTGGAAAAAAAAAATATATTCCCCAAAGTCAAACATTCTTAAGGGGAGAAAACTGATAAACCTAGTAGCACTATGGGGTCTCTGATGGAAACTGGGAGTTTTTGCAGTTTTCGCAGGTCAAAAAACATCAGATCATATGAGACAGCTAAAAAACATTTTAGTGCACAGGATTTAACATAATATCTTTCATTATATAAAAAAAATCCTGAGAAATTACATATTATATCCAATTTATTACCTAATGGCTTGGAGAAGAGACATGGACAGTTAGCATTCTGACAAGCCACTCCTTAACTGTGGAAACAACCAATATAATGGGATTAATGCTCTCAGGTGGCAAGCAACGGCTTGGAAATTTACAACCTACAGAAACAACCAATTTTCTACTTCTCTGAAGACAGAGCTCCCATTAGGTCAACAAAGCATGACTTCTACAGATGCCCCACAACCACACTGATCAGATGGCATGTGCCACATACTGATTTATGTATAGAAGAATGCTTTAATATAGAAACAAGGATGTTCCAGCGTGCCTAGAAAATATGGAATTTGGTAGAGTAGCTTAGTTCCTAACTCTGGGCTTGCCACAGAACAGGAAATCGTTGTAATTTCTAGAACAATGAATAACCTCACTCTGTCAAGCTTTAAAATGAGCAACACTGCCTTGTGATTGCATTTCAAAAGGCAAGAAAACATATATATTAATACTTCCGCAGATGACTATTTGATTGTGACTACATTGAAGTGCTAAGAAAAAAGAATTTATAGCAAAGTCTTTAAGAAATTAACATTGTAAATATTCCGTTAAAAATGTTTGTTATGCTTAAAAAAACAATTTGACCTTCTTGGCTGTGGTCCTTTGGAAAAAAAAATCAAGCAGGGTTTGTTTCTTAAAGCAGAACAGACTCTCTCTTGAGAAAGAAAGAAAGAAAGAAAGAAAGAAAGAAAGAAAGAAAGAAAGAAAGAAAGAAAGAAAGAAAGAGAGAGAAAGAGAGAAAATGGGAAAGGGAAAGAGAAAGGAAAGGAAGAAAGAAAAGAAAGGAGAAAGAACTTGTTTTCCTTTCTTGCTGTTTGTACAGATAAGTGCCAAAACCACATTTCCTTAAAGGTATTTCATAGTAAGTAATAATATTTACATGACTATGAATAAAGCTCACAGCATGCAACTCGATGGTGTGGGTACTGGAGCTGTATCTATTTTATATATGTCAAAAGTAAATATCCTGAAATGTATGACAAACTTTCTTATGATCAGTTAGCTTATAAAAATAGAAGCAACATTCCCAGTTTAAGTTTCATTCAAAAGTCAATGAGCTTCATTTAGAAAATAGTTCTGTATGTATTAATCTGAATTATTGAAGATGTGCTATACTTAACTTGGATAATATTTCAGGGATATGTGATTATGTATAAGTTTGCTAATATTAAAATATTTTTTTAGATTCTACCTCAAGGGCAGAATATGCATGTTTTCCTGGCAAGCATATTTGAAAACAGCACACGCCTAGCCTGATTATTAACACGAGTGAAGCAAAGAGTTCCCACAATTATACAAGAATGTGTTAGTGGCCAGATGTGTCTAAAAGAAAACCTTAATTTAATGACAATCAGTTTCTTCCAACTTCTTCATCTCTGAAGGTACGAGAAAGGTCTTTCTTGTTTCATTGCTCCCCTTCTACAATAACCAAAAAGGATATCAATTATTTTTGCTGGACAGGCTGTCACTGCCCCTGGTAAGTAAATACGTTTTTAGAAGGTTTCATCTGAAAGGAAGTAAAATATATGTCACTTTCCTAATCAGCTGTCAGGCATCTTTTATTCTAACATGTGTTCAGAGAGAGAGATAGAATTGCCATTTTAGAAAAAGTGATGAAAACTTTGGGTGTTTTCTGAGGAAATTATTCAAGAAAAGATAGTCTTCTAATGTGGCAATTGGGGCAAAATATTTTTCCTTTCCCAAGGAAGAACGAAGGGAAATGAAAAGACTTAAAAAGAGTGTCTAATTTTACTCTAAGTTGTTGATAAAACTGGTAAGTGGTAAGTCATTAAGCATCTGTGATTTGGTGAATAATTAGGGAGGACCAAGAGGTCTTAATAAAGGGCTCTCGTGTAATTAATAACCGCATGGATAATCATGGTAAATTTATGGTTCTGGGTCTGAACAAAGTTTCATTCAGAAAAGGCAGCCTCGAGCCACTGTCGAGGGCCTTTTATGCCCTGCTAGAATAAAGAAGAATGAACAGGCGGATCAAAGCAAACACTCCAGTTCGTGTCTCTTGACCAGCCCTTAAATTTTGGTCTATATTTACATGTTTGAGAATGAAACATGAACACGTTTCTAAAAGAATACAGAAACCCAGAGATCACCCAAGGAAACTAAGTAAACACAGAAACTCACTGCATTGTTTCTTTTGATCCATCTTATTAACAGAGAGCAAAATGAAAGCTGACAAAAATATTAACAAACAGTACTTCAGGTACCTCCCGCATTTGGCACTTCGTCACATATTTAACAAGAACACTCAGCCTTTTTGGCCCATTCTGGTCAATTTAACACACAAAACAAAAACTAAACACAGTGGTAAGGAAAGCAGCAAGCATGAAGTTATAAGCAATTTTGCCACTATCTGGTTCCCTTTCACATTTGATTTGCCTACAAAAGAAAACTCAAAGTTTATTATGATCCTGGTTTCTTTCCATTCTTGCTGTAACTTAAGCTATTTTAATAGGACAGTGAATTTTTATACTGATCAACGGCATGATTATGCTGCTGAAACTGCAGAGAGTTGGTTCCCTCTCTGATCTGAACCCTTTCATGGTATTCAAGTGGCTGATAGCTTCTCGGGAAAGTGGGTTAAGGACAAACGCAATGATTTTAGTTTGACATATTTATTTCTAAAACCAGAAATATATTTTTCCTTGCTATGTTAGTTTAGTTTTCCTAGATTTACCCAGTTTAATCATTGATTCTACTCCATTCTTGACAGTCACAGCTGTCAAAAATACTCTTAAAACTGTCAATCTTTGGTCAAGATGAACTAAACTATATTTTTAAATGGAAGGAGGAAATCATGAATAGTGTGTGGCTACGTTGTTAAAATATTTAAAGGACATTCTATTCTCAGTGGAATCCAACAAGAAAAGGACAATGCCAAGATACCTGACAACTAGGCGAAAAAAACTTTTTTTAGAAAAGCAAACCCTTTCCAGGCTTCAAAGAGCTAACACAACATGTATACATGTAAACCCCCTAACGCATTAACGTCTTTAACGGAGATTAAAAGAAAAATTCGAGTAAAGTACTTTGATGAATAAAATGTGTAGTGATATTAATGAGACTGTTTTTTTAAAAAAAATAAAGACTTCGCCTTTATGGACGTTTTACCTAGTTTGGCTTTTTTAACTGATTACAGAAATCAAGTAAGGATTGAAGGAAAAGAGGTTGACAATCCTCTTGCAGATTTAAAATGCTATCTATATTGCTATTTTCGGGAAGCCGATGGTAATAGTTAATTGTTCAGCTTAGCACACTGGTCCACAGGGTAGCTTGCAACTGGGACATAAATAATCAGTGGTCTATGATTTCATCTTTCCAGTTGTGCTAGGATGCTGACAATTTCTGGAGACTCCCAATTTCATGGTTTTTCTGTGAAGACAACAATGACTGTGCTGGCTGAACACAAAACATAATAAGCACTAAGGGAAAGTAACACCACAATAGATTCTGCCACTAACCTTGCACATTCAAAATGAACAGATACCTTTTTATTTTAATCAGCATGTTTGGTGAGAAAGCTGATTTTGAGTTTCATTTGCATTTTCTAACGCAAGTAGCACTAATGGCAAACTGATGATTCTGTGTAATGGAGACTGCCTATAATTATTTTTTAATCAGTAAATAACATTTAACAGCATTTTCTAACCCGATAGAAGATCTTCAGTTGGTTGAGGAAGTCTTCACAGACAAGCTCACTGAAAGAGAGCACTTAGCAACAGCAAATCAAATGCAGCCCTTCAATGAAGTTGTTAGACACACAACATCAGCAACGGCTGCCATATCGAGGGCTTGTTAAAAATCGATTCATTCTAGTGATCAAAGCTGAAAAATCGTTCCACAGCCTGCTTCATATCAATAGACAATTTGTGCAGTACATCACACACACGAAAATAAGGTCTAGCAACAGTGGAGAGCATCAGAAATCTGGTTTCCAAAACAATATTTAAAATGGATTTTTTGTCAGATTCTAAAGGATGAGCTTAAATAGAGCACAGTGTCAAATAGAAAGGTTGAGGTTTTTAACATAATAAAAATAACCAATGAAGTTTCTTTTTCTAGTTTCAATATGCAAAAATAAATGTAAATGCGGAGTTTGAGTTTTCAGAATGGGAACACAACACAGATACTGACATGGAGCTTTTTAAAAAAATTTTATCAAGGAATACTTCATTTCTAACCTCTGGGCATCTTTATATAAGTGGCTATGTGTATTTATATGTGGATATGTGCCCACAAATACATATAATATGTCAATAAATTAAGTACTGATATTAAGAAACATATCATTCTTTCTGTTAGTGAAACAAAGTTCAATATTTTGGAGCTGCCTAGACATAGTCACAGAATAAACAGACAAATTATTTTCCACAACGCAGTAAAAAGAAATATGTCAGGTGCCCAAGTCTGCTATAAGGTTAAAAAAAAAAAAAGGTATAAGTTTATGTAGAAAAGATTCCCTAGTTATTACTGTAAAGACCTCAACTGAAATTAAATCACACCATAGCTATTCCAATAAGAATTGCACAATCAGTCATAATTACAGCCAAAATAAATGAATTGGAAAATAACTGATTTAAAGAGGTCATACATAGTCTGAGCTTTAATTTGAAATTAATAACAGCATGAGTTGTGCCTCCTAATAATTCCTTATTAAAAATGAATAAAGGCAGTGCCTGAAAGTAAATGTTTCCTATTTCATGGTTTCATTCTCCTGATCACTGGAAAGGGTTTGAAGAAGATGGGAGACATGGTTATGGCCCTTGGTGGCCCCTGTCCTGTTACAGGATAAGGGAAATTCTGTGACTAGATAATGTAATAGTTAGAGGCAGAGAAATTGCAATTTAATAACATTGGTATATTTATTCAATTACTTCTTCTTCCTAGGAGACCCCATCTACATATAGGCATATTCTACAGTCCCCATTATTTCAAAGCCTGGATATAAGTAGTTATAATACTGGGGAATACATTAGGAGAATTGACCCTTTGGAGAACCCATATTCCCCTCTAAACCAAGAAATCCTGTGCCCTCCACCTTTACAAGGCATTGTTTTTGCATTAAAATGCACCTCCTTATACAGCACTGTCCATGCCTTGAGCTGTTATAGTTGGCACATAATGATGCATCATTACCTTTTGTTTATTGTATTTTCCAAAATAGGAATGACTCCAATGATAATTAATTCTCCCTTCTAAAGCTCCACATCTCTTATACCTTATGATTAAATACTCAAAACATGATTCTTGGAATCATGTGCCACATATTAATCTTAGATTGGATGTATCATAGAAGCTACTCTCTAATGAATATTTTTCAAACCCCTGATTAGTTTATGTACATATCATAGAAACCACCCTTTGATGAACATTTTTCAAACCTCTGATTAGTTTAAAAATAATTAGCATCTACTCTATAAAATATTAACCAGAATATGTGTTGTAAGATTTCTCTTTCAGTTTGGGCAATTAGTTACTTCTAAATTATAATGCCTCCTCTTTAACATAGTGTGTTGTATTTCTTTTCTGTTTTTAAGCCTCTAACTGTACCTCAATACCATGAGCAAATGGAAGTCAGAAGCTATACTCATTGGTCTTCACAGCATAGGTACCCAAGGTGGAGTTTACATAAATAGGCTGTCAGTAATTATCTGTTGACTTAATGAATGACTATAGCATCTCATCCAGATGTTCACAGTGGGGAAAAAAGTTTATAATTCTTGTGTGGTTCATCTTGTGCGATTCTTCTCTTGATGCATTTCTAGCCACCTCTGGATACCCTCCCCCAGCCCCCCACCCAAACAGGCACATTTCCTTTGGAACATTCGAGTGACATTATTTGCTTCTTTTCCCAATTTATCAATAATCTCCATTCTCCACTTACTTTCCCAAGGCAACAACATAGTGTACCCCTACATGTATGTATCTCCTTTCTATTCAGAAATGACACTGAAATCACTGGAAATGTATAATAATAATAAAACTTACCACAAAGAGAGAGAGAGAGAGAGAGAGAGAGAGAGAGAGAGAGAGAGAGAAAGAGAGAGAGAGAGAGAGAATGAGGAAGGGACCATCTCTGCATGGAGTTCTCATCACAATTGTGGAAATTCTTTGACGCGGTTGGAGAAAACATAAAAAAGGAGTGGAAGCCAAAACGTGGAGTGGTCACTCGGAGAAAGGCTGAAAGGGGAGTTGCCCCCCCAAAAAACCTAAAAAGATTTGGTACTTGTCATATAACAGTGGACGATTGAGGGAAGATAGGAGGCTAAGAAACAAAGGATTAACTGAAAGCTTACCAACAGAACTGTGGACTCTCGTGCCCACTACACACAGCACATCAGAGACAGAAAGAGAGAGACAGTTGTACAAGAAGAGGTAGGAGACAGAGTGTAAGGTCTTGGAGATCACCGGGTATATCTCCCTCACTCCTATGTCTTTCTGGCAATTAGTTATCTCACACACCGAGTTAGCAAGAGTGTAGAATACTCAACTCTGAAGTGTTTTTCATGACATCACCCAGGCTTCCAGTTCATAGATCCACCTACTCCCCACCCCCTGACATTTTTCTGAAGAATGCCAAGAATGATTTTTACAGTCTCCTAGCTATAGGAACAATTCATGTGAGATACAAGAGAAGTGATTTCCCACTTTCCTGAAGGGTTTTTTAAATAGTCATAGTCCACAAAAGCATTCTTAAGAGGCCCTTTCAGAACTTTAAAGAAGTAAGGAAAAATACTGCTACATACAGGTTTAAGTGATGTTTTTAAATGAACACATCAGTTTTCTAGACATTGGCACGGTATACGGTAAAGTATACCTGGTGGGTTGTTTGGGATAATGTGATAACTTCTTTAGTTTCTTCAAATAAATTGAGAAGCATACTACCTACCTGAGAGCATCAGTGAGAATTAATAGTGAAAACTCACACAAAATATTTAAAGTCCTCCTTAATATATAGTGGGCTCTTAATATGGTAATTTTTCTGTTTCCAAATGAATGTGTATTACTTTATAGTACTCTGGGGATCCTTATATGATAACCTTGTTTGATAGGTTAAGATTTACTTTATTAGTTTTTGTTTTCTTTAAGAAACCATGGATCTTTACCTCAATTTTGTTAGCAGGAGATCTTGGATAGAAGCGAAACATGTTAAATCTTAAATGTTTTATGTTATCTAGTGCAACTGGCCCCATTTACAGTTATATTACAGAAATATTCCCTAAGATATAAAGTGACTTATCTAATATCATGCAGTCAATGAGGGGCAGAGGTAGGACTTGAATCCAATCTTTTCAGTTCAAGTATAGAGCTCAACACTGCTTAAGTGAAATTAACTAGGTTTCATTTAATTAAAACGTTCAAGGTTCCTTCCAGTATAAAAATTGTAGGATTTGAACAGAAGAAAAGGAACACACATCTTTTTTAATTTTTCTAAATGTTTATTTATTTTTGAGAGAAAGAGGAAGAGAGAGATAGAGAGAGAGAGAGAGAGAGAGAGGGCAAGGGAGGAACAGATTGAAAGGGAGACTCTGAAAGCAGGTTCCAGGCTCTGAACTGTAAACACAGAGCCCAACGCGGGGCTCATACTCACTAACTGTGAGATCATAACCTGGGCCGAAGTCAGACGCTTAACTGACAGAGCCACCCAGGCCCCAGTAACAAACATTTTCTAAGCACCTATCAAGTAGCAGTGCCGTGCTATGACTTGGAAGAGAATTTTACTCTTGTATAGTAGTGTTGATCCTATTGCTAAGACATATAGATATGTAATCATAAATTATACCTTACTTTCTGTGGGAAACTTGAGCTGTTTTTAAACCCATCTAAATCACACCATTAAAATGATACTCAGGAAGACAATATGGCAACAGGAGAATAATGCTGATAAGTTTATGAAATTGCATCTTTCCCGTAACTACAACATTAGGTACTAGTCTTAAGAGTTTATGTCTTCATCCTTATCCTCATCTCTGTGTGCCTCTGCCTCACCCAAGAAGCATATGTTGAATTAAATCAAATCAACTTAAGAAGGAAAAAAACAACAACATGAAGCTAGTACTTAGTAAAAGCCTAAAATACACAATGCTGGGTTATCAGGTAGATTACGAATGAATTTTCCATTGTTTTTAGCATTTCATTAACTTAGGGGTATAAGAAGAGACTGCCCTCGATTTCTGACTCTCAGTTCAATCCGCTGAAGTGCTAAAAAAGACTAAAGTATGATGCTTTCAACTCCCCATTTCCTTATTAAGAATATGCCAGTTTTCCTTAACTTCCTAACTGTACAGGAAATTTAGTCAGAAGTGGGGAGCATCTATGCTTTACTAACATGCATTTCTTTCCTGTCCGCATTACAATGCATCAGCCTCTATTTCTTTTTCAAGAATCGTGTCAATCAGGAGAAGATACAGTCAGCTGAGAAAAATGTTGTCCCGTAGAAAATGGAATGAAACATTCATTAAAATGGTCACAGTGACAGATAATTCATGTTTTATTATTTCTTTACCATTTATTTTAGGATAAAAAAAAATCAAATGTAAGAAAGCAGCCTCAGAATGAAAGAAAGGGACAGGAAATGCGAAAGGCAGAGCTCTAGCTCTAGTTCAGCTCACAATGTCTATTTCCTCTAGGTGTGTTCTGAAAATATAAATCAAGTGTTTATTGAAAAAACCAATGAAACTTGAGTTACTTGGAAAGTCTGCACACATGTTGAGAAAAATTACCCAAAACTTGGAAAGAAGGAAAAAAAAGACTGGTTTCTTTCAATGTCATGCTGGAGTACTAGCAGATCTGCACAAAGGATACTTAATTCTCTAGGGCAGGGTTTCTCTATTGGAACAGCACTGAGATTTTGGCCTGGATGATCCTTTCTCTGTTAAGAGGAGGTAGGGAAGTTGTCCTTTGCACTTTAAGATGTCTAGCAGGGGCACCTGGGTGGCTCAGTTGTTTGAGCGTCCAACTCTTGGTCTCGGCTCAGGTCATGATCTTGTGGTTCATGAGTTCGAGCCCCACATTGAGCCCTGTGCTGATGGCAGGCAGCCTACTTGGGATTCTGTCTCTCCTTCTCGCTACTCCTCCCCCGCTTATGCATGCTGTCTCTCAAAATAAATAAATAAACTTAAAAAAAATTTTAAAGATGTTTAGCATCATTCCTGGGGTCTATCCACTAGATGCCAGCAACACCCTCCATGTTGCCAAGACCTAGAACATCTCCAGCCTTGCCAAATACCCCGTGGGGGCAAAATCACCTGGAGTCCCAAGAAGGCCTGTTCTTGGGAAATGCACCATTGTTTCATTTACTATTTACTATTGGGAAGCACCCAGAGTTGGTCAAATTACTTTTGTAGATTTTGATCTGGTAGAGATACAAATTATTTCTCTTCTGGTAGAAAAGATATAATCAAAGGTTATGATTTTTATTGCCCTATTGGACATTTATTTGTATTTTCTCTAACTTACCACCTTCACATCTTTCCCAGCTAACTATATATCTCTTCCTCACAAAGCTCTTTAAACCAGCTCTAACATCCTAAAGCTTTTCTAATTAATGAGTTAAATAAACTATGATGTATCCTTACTTGATACTTGTATGAAAGTCATGTTTTTAAGATTTTTAACTATTCTTTGACAGCCCTTTCCACCTTTAAAAGAGACACACCTGTTATCTTTTCCTCTAATAAACCACTTCTATAAGCCACAGAGTTATCTATGCGTTCCTGACTGCTACACCATCAACCATAAATTTTTTTCACTTAATGAATAGTGAGAATTACATGTTTGTAGATGGAAAGACAGTCCATACAAATTCCATTTACTTAACATTTAAAACCACCACCAGCCAACACACATACACAGATTCATGCAGACGTGCATGTGTGTTGGTACAGACATAAGGGTTCTTGGTTAATTCTTTTCTGAAGCAGTCACAAAACAACCATGGTTCTGGGTGGGGTGCGGGGGAGGGATTGGAATGAAAGGTATTAGATTCAGCAATGAGACCTCGTAAATCTCACAGTTTTTAAAACTAGAAGTCAAGGAAAGGATTGTTTTTTATAGTAATGTGGGACTATTACAACTAATGCTTTTCCAACATTTACTAATCTCCTTTATAAGAAAAACAAAACAAAACAAAACAAAACAAAAACAGGCCTCTGGCTTAAGCAAAGTATCTGTCTGGAGTTTATTGCATAGCTTAGTTTTTATTTTCCAGGTATTTATTTTCCAGTTAACTTTACTTATGATATATGATCTTGGCTTTCCATTTTCCTTATAATAGATTTAAATTTAAAACAACACAACAGTATAGGTGATAGAAGCATATGACAAAACATATGAATGTATTAAGTGAGTAACTAAAGTTTGAGGAACACTCTGATAGAGGAAACTGATATTTAAAATGGAACTTGCTTTATAATTGCTTGACCTCAAGCTTTCTTTTTAGTGAATTATTAAAAAGAATCTTCTCTAGACAGCAGTCTTAAAGGCAAACTAATGAGGAAAGACCAATGGTGTAAGGGTTGGGAGAATCTTCATTCATATTCTGGACATGTCATTACCTGACTGTGGAATCCTAAATGGGTAAACCCACTGAACTACAATGTTATCATGTCTAAAATTCAGAATACACAGGGGCGCCTGGGTGGCGCAGTCGGTTAAGCGTCCGACTTCAGCCAGGTCACGATCTCGCGGTCTGTGAGTTCGAGCCCCGCGTCGGGCTCTGGGCTGATGGCTCAGAGCCTGGAGCCTGTTTCCGATTCTGTGTCTCCCTCTCTCTCTGCCCCTCCCCCGTTCATGCTCTGTCTCTCTCTCTGTCCCAAAAATAAATAAACGTTGAAAAAAAAAATTAAAAAAAAAATTAAAAAAAAAATAAAATTCAGAATACATGATTTCTAAGGATTCTTTAAAGTGCAGAGATTGGCTACTATGGTCACACTGATTCACCCACTTTTACACTCCTATTTTGCATAATGGAGTTTAAGACTGATGGATTTTTAATTATTTCATGCCTGCTAGTTTTGTCTTTCTAGCAATACCGAAAGATTGTTGAAAAGAGGAATCACATCAAATTCTTTTTTGCAACTTAAGGAGTAGTTTATGCAATACTGGCCAAAGTCAATTACTGTATATGGTCATTGCTTGGTAATTGGCTAGCTTTTAGCATTCAGCAGAAATCTGATGAGTGTTTCTATTAAAAATAAAATTACATCCATAGAAATAGTTTAAAAATTGGACAATCATTTTAGTTTACTATTTTGTAGACAGTTTATTACAGAAGTACATGGTGATAAATTAAAATTGTTCCAAAATATATAAACTTAAGCTACTGATCGACGCCTACCACATTCATAAGAGAATAAGAAAAAGATGCATTTGGTGAAATTTTAACCTAGAAGAAATTGTCAGAATGATTACTGCACTCTAGAACTGTGCTGTCCAATACAGTGCCTACTAAGCACATGTAGCTGTATAAATTTAAAAAATTAGTTCCTCAATTGCGAGCCATATTTCAAGTGTCCCATGGCTATTGGCTACCATAGTAGACCTAAAATATAATAGGTCATTCCCATCACTGCAGAAAAACCTACTGGACAGCACTTCTCTAGATCAGCCCAAAGGGGATCTTTAATTTAGAAGACAGTTTAAAGGGAACTGAGTTGCTCCAACTCATTTCTCAACAAAGGAAAATCCTGAGCAAAGAATTTGCTGTGTCAGAGCCCAAGAAAATGGAAATGTGTCCTTTATTAATTTTGCATATTTATAGATTAAAATATTGTAAGTGGAACAAAGGAATACCATTTGTGAATAGAAAATGTGTTAGAAATATGAAAGTCAAGTAAGGCAATACAGAATAAGTCTTCATTGGAAATGACTTTCATATTTCTCTAAGTAAGCCCACCAAAATCCATGGCCAGGAGGTATGTAATATACACTTGGCAGAACTTGCTTTCCTAGCTTAAATTCTTATGCCAAGGATCCAGGTCTTCAGAATTCTGGTTGAAAATATAAAAAACATTTTCAAATGGTTCCTATAGCTCAAGGGATGACAACCCATATCAACACTGCCATGCTCCCTACCCCAAGAAAAATTGAATTAAATAAAAAAATATATAGGATAAACAAAAATTAACAAATATCAGTTCAACAAAAATAGTCTATAAATGAATTACCAGCAAAAATACAATGCATGCAGCCAAGTATCTAATTAGATATGCATGTATGTGCATTTATATGTATACATACACCAATCTCTTACACAGAAAAAAATGTGGAATTCTAGCAGATTGCTAACTCAGGATGTTTGGCCTTATAGGCAATCAGCCGTGAGTGGGGCTGCATGTGTGGAAAAGATGTACTTAGAAAAACTATGGTAGATGCGAAAGCATAAATGAGGGCCCCAGCCGAATGTTCTCTTGTCCTTGCACCTCTGTCCACCTCTGTTCTCTCCCAGGAGCTAGCTCTGGAGCGTGGGCAAACTGAACACCAGAGCTCAAGTAGTGGAGGGAGAAGAGGTATGTCCTTAAGGAGGTAGAAGCTTCATATTTGTACAATGTTTTAAAAATCATTAACAGGTGTCAAATTATATGTCAACCGGGCTATTTTTTAAAAAGTTCTACAAAATTCTTTTGGACCAGAAATGGAAAACAATTATGAATATACCCCTTTTTCTTATTTGTTTCTGTCTTTAATAAAACAAGGTTGCCCTGAAGGGTTCTCTGAAAGGCCTGTGTAAACATGAATGGTATTCCCTCAAAACCGTCGATATTCTCACAGCCTCTGAAACCAAGTATGGGTCGCCTTCCTGCTCTGCACCAGGTCTCACCCACACTTGATTTCATGGGCCAGGAGAGCACATCTGGAAGATGTTACAGAGGTCTGAAGTCAGGAGAAGCACAAGAAGATAGTAAAAAAATACAGCAAGACAAGATACAATAAAATAATTGGATAAATAACATTTTATGGAAGAATGGGTATAAATGGCTCAGAGGAAGACATTCTTAGCACAATTTTCCATTCAGATTACCTGTACTGTCTCCAACATAATTTGTAGTGACAGGTAAGCATCCGACAACTCTTGAAATTTATTTTGTATATATTTCTTTACTGCCGATTTCCTATCATTTGGGAAATTCAACTACACGGTCTCATCCAACGTACTTTATACCAATCATTACAGACTTAAATGTCTAACTTTCTCCATCATCAAATTGTATTTACGAAGCATTCATTTCCATATAGTCCATCTAATGGTGGCATATATTTGTATGCACTGCCAAAAGGAAAAGATATAAAAATATAATCTAAGGTATATTGCCAACACATAAGTCCACTGAATATCTACACAATACCTAAAGTTTCACCTGGCAAATTTGATTTTAGAAAATGTAGAGCTTTCAAAAAAGCATACTGTGTAATTTCAAGAAACTCTAAAGACTTGAGTAACTTCTATTAATTTAGGATATTACATATATGTATCACTGTGTTTTACTATTAAAAGGAAAACAGAAACTAAGTTACAGAGAAACACCATGCTGACATGACTTACTTCTAAACCAGCAAAATGAAATTATGGTCCACATCAGATAACCAAACAAAAATAAAATCATAGATGTGTAACACAGTAGAGCCGAAAGATATCTTAGAAATAAGCCCCATAGTCCAATTCCAATCCCAATTATTTAGAGACAGCAAAGCAGGATTTATTGGCCTTCATTTTAATCTGAATTTGAAAATGGGACACCAGAGATTGCTGAAACCAGTGGTCTATGTCAGTCCAATGTGCCCAAGCTTCATGTTTTATGTACCCTCCAAAAAAAATGACAAGCTATGAGCATTTCATGCCTATCCTGACAGCGGCCCAGAAACCGCCTTGCTGCATTCCCTCCCTGCTCCGCTCAGTTCCATTTCTACCTGATTCCCTGCTTAGCTTCAGCTCCTCATCAACCCTGCACCAACCTTTAAATCTGGTGTTTGCATTTTGTATATTATCTTTGATCTTCAGCATCCTCTGAAAACTCGGTCTTGTACTAGCTTCTTTGGCTTTTACCTTTCTGGCATCTTGAGGCACACCCATCTTGTCTGGGTCTCCCACCTCCACGATAACTACCACGACTGCCACCTCTCAACTCTCCATACACATGAACTCAGACCCTGATATAGACTCTAGACCGTGGCCGCTCAAGGAAGCAGCCTCTAGAGAAAGCACCCTTGTTAAGAGTTTCTAGCTCTTTTTTATTTTTATTTTTTAATTTTTTTAATGTTTATTTTTGAGACAGAGAGAGAGAGAGAGAGAGAGAGCATGAACAAGAGAGGGGCAGAGAGAGAGGGAGACACAGAATATGAAACAGGCTCCAGGCTCTGAGCGGTCAGCACAGAGCCTGACGCGGGGCTCGAACTCACGGACCGTGAGATCATGACCTGAGCCGAAGTCGGACGCTTAACCAACCGAGCCACCCAGGCGCCCCTAGAGTTTCCAGTTCTTTACAACGTCATTGGACTTCACTTCTCAAAACATTATGCTTTAATTCCCAAGTGGCATTTCACTAACATTAATGTCTTTGTAGAAAGTTTCATGTCAAGGTAGCATTTGCTCAAAGGACATAAGCCATATAATAGGGTCATGGCATGGACCATCACCAATACATGATGTGGGATGTGGGGTGAAAGAGTGGAACTACCAACCCAAGAAGAGGGAAAGGGACCCACCAATGAGCAATTAAAAGAGAACAGGCCTTCCCAGAAGAGGGAGAAGGGTGTGCAAAGCAAGAGACATGAAAGATTAAGAGGCTCCTAGAAGTTTGTTATCACCAGAGAACAAGTAAGAGGGAGGCCCTGGGGAGAGATGCAGAGAATTGGTGAAAGATCAGCATCGCAAGGGTCATTTTGTGACAGGCCATGAATGCAATGCCAGAGAATGTGTATGCTTTACCAGAAGTGGTAAGATACCAGCAATGAGTTGGAAAGCAGCTGAAACATTCTGGTGAAAATGAGGAGGGCCTGAATTCGGATGTGTAGCAGTGAAAAGAAAGAACGCTGAACATCAACAAAGGCCGAATACTGGGTGTTGGGATGGAGGGAGAATGCACAATGACACTTGGGTTTCCAGCTTATCTGAACATGGGGGTTGTGATGGCATCAATCGAGAGCAATAAAGAAAGCATAAAGATGTTTACAGAAGGTAGACAATGAGCTTGATTTAAAATATGGTAAATTTGAAATAATAGGTTTGAGAATCCTGGCTTTAAAACCAAAATAATAGTTGAGACAATCCAAGGACATGGAAAGACACATTAATGACCGAATGACAGAAAAGCAGGTACCCCAAATGTAATGAGAAAGTAAAGGGGAAAAAATCAAGAGAAAGAACATGTTAACTTTTGCACAGGCCATAGTAAGTCATGTTGTCATACTAGAAATATTTTAACACAAAGTTTTTTGTACTGTGTTATTGAATCTCAGTTTTTAACTGGTTTCGATGTTGACATGGAAGATATCTACCTTTGTGTTATTCTGAAAGCAAACTTCAGCTTTGTTTATTGTAAGATAGAAACAGTTTCCAACCATACCCATACACGTCCATAACCGAAATAAACACTGCAGTATGGCTTTATATTGATACTATATACTTTATATTGTATAAAGTGATACTATATTGATACTAATTGATATATATTGATACTATATACTTTATACTATATACTATACTTTATATTGATACTATAATTACCTTGAGGATTTCTAGTAATCATTTGCTTTACTTTACACTAAGGTCTAGTGTAAAAATTGCTTTTCCCACATTCACTCAATAAGATTCCTCCATGAAATCAATTAGGGAAATAAAATAAATTTGTACAGCTCATTTATGCATACACATCACAGAAAAGAAGATTCTCGTTCTTGTTTACTCATCATCTTTACTTCAGGACATAACACTTTGTCCATAATCAGATTTGAGCTTCAGTATAATTCTTGAGAAATATAACAATTGAGCAGATATCTCACCTTGCCTGGGGCTCAATTCTCCCCACTTCATTGCTATTCACAGTATGCACAGCTTCCATGCAGATCAGTCTCATTGGTCTCCACATTATGTTTTGGACCCCTAACATTATTTTCAGGTAAGTTTGATACATCCCTTTTAAGAACAGGTGACCACCACACAGAGAAACAGACCTTTAATACCCGTCCCCCTTCCTACCCCCCCGGACAAACATACATATAAAAGACACCATAGGGAGTTGTCAGTGTGTGAAAAGTAATCAGTCACATCATCTTTATTAAACACAGCACACACCTCACCTCAAGGGACTGGGACTCCTTAAACAAAAAAAGTCCTTTTGCTGCAGATTGCTTTAGATTTAGCTTCAGGATCAAAGGGATAATTTTATTTTATTTTATTTTTAATCCTTGGCCTTAATTTAGAGTTTTTTCCTTTGATGGAATTTTTCATCTCAATGCTGATTTTTTTTTTATCCTAGTGACTTGGGTTGAAGCAAACAGTCTCAACATACAGAGATGGCTTCATTGAACCGTTTTTTTCTGGATCTTCTGGAATAAATCAACTTTTATAACTCTAACTCCAAAGATTTCATGTCATCTTAAATCTTTGAATGCCTGAATGTATTCTTTACTCCACCAGTAATTACTTTTTAAGGAAAAAAGAAATATTACCTATTTGATGGCTTCACCCAGTCTGAGACATTAATCTTTCACTTCAGGTACAGTATTAGATTACTCTCCCCATTCACAATCAAGTCTTGATTTGGGATGACACTGTTGAGCCATCAAGACACTGCTTTTAATCAGCTACTTGTGAAGGTCAACAAATGAATAGTCTGGTTATTTCAGTCCTTTGTGAGTAGCTGAGATACAAACACTTATTCTGTTAGCTCTGGAAAATATTAGTGAGAAAGGAGCTTTGCTAGTAACAAGCAAAATTATAGTAGTATCATAATACAAGCTACATTTCTATCCATCCCAGATTACTCTAGAGCCTTGTAAATTCCCCAACTATAGTTGCTAAGAATTCTCTCCTATATAAAATAGTGCAACTGGACAAATGGTTTGCATACCATTTGCAAATATGTTTTTCCATTTCCTGGGGGTAACATATTTAAGAATTATTAAAAGAAGGTTGAGGCCTTTGAAAAGCCTCACCAACTTTTAAACAATATACTTTCAACTCTAGCTATGAGTGAGTTAAGAATAATCCCACTGGGGGAAGAGAGTACAAATTACAAATCTCTAGTTATGAATTTTGTTCTTTTAAACAGAGAACATAAAAATGCAATTGGTATATGAAAATCCTTTTGCCATTATTTTATCTCTAGTCATTCTATTATCAGACTTTCAATTACTTTTATTAGCTCAAAATAACGTCCTCTCACTGATGCTATTTTTGCCTTCTAAAAATATATTAAAAAATTAGAAGCCCCATCAGAAAATTAGGACACTTCATCTGCTATCCAATCAAACAGGAAGGTTAATAATTTTTCCACCTTGAGGCACTGCCAATTTATCAGCTCTGGCTGGAGGCCCTGTCCAAACCCAACCTTTCTATACTATATCCCCAAACCTCATTATTTCAAACTATTCCTTCAAATCTCTAACCCTTAAAACAGTGAGTGGTCCTAAATCCTGGCCACACATTAGACTCTCCTGGGAAGATTTTAAAAAGTGTGGATACCTAGAAATTCTGATGTAATTGGGCTGGGATAGGACTTAAGCATCAATGTTTTTATAAGCTCCCTAGATGATCTAAGGTGCAGCCAGGTTAAGAGACCCACTGCCCCAAAGAAATCATCTAGTAGCCCCATCATCCATTTCTACTGCCTATTTCCCCAAACTATACATCTAACCACTTTCCCTTCACAAACCCGTACCATGAAAGATCAAAGTCCTCTGGTTTCCAATACACTTCTATCAAGTAATTTGAACAACCCCACAGCACTTTCTGTATACAAATAAAATAGGACTTATATATTTTCTATATTCAAGCAACCTATTTAAAAGTAAGTAATGAAAAAAAAAGTCAAAAAACAAATGTCCATCATACACACCCTCAAGTATTCAAGTAATTTGTTTTTCCAAACCAAATTGCTATAATTTCCTCTCCCGCCATTATTCATCATTAATTAAGAAAAAATAAAAAACAAACAGAAAGACCCACCTCGCCTGGATAAAGATAAAAGATGAGGCAAATCATGCGCTTTAGAGATGTGGGGTAGATAATTACACTAGTACCCCCTAATGAGACCTGCGCTACCCTACATCTATATCCTTTGTAATGAGACTTTACACTCTGCCCTTTGAGATGTGAACTCTTTCTCCACTCCTTCAGGATGGGCTGGCTGGAACCACCACTACCACCACCACAAAAATGGGCTGGCCTTGTGATTCGCTTTTATCAAAGAGAATAGGATAGAAATACCATCGTGTGATTTCTCAGGCCAAGCCTAAGAGAACTTCAGCTTCTGTTTTTGCTTTGGAATGCTTTCACTACCATCTGAAGAAACCTAGTCTAGCCTATTAGCAAATAAGAGGCAAGCAATACAGAGGAGGGTGCCACAGCCAACAGCCATCATCAACTGCCAGGCTTGTGAAAGATTCTCTTGGATCATTCGGCCTCAACTGAGTTGTCTAATTTCTATAGCTGCATGAGTGAGCCTAGGCAGGATCATTAGCAGGATGTGCAAAGGAACCCACAGGTCAAGCCAAACCCAAACTGCAGAATCGAGAACAAATAAATGGTTGTGCTTTTAAGCTAATAAGTCCCCGGGTGATTTGTTAGGTACTAAAAGGTAACTGATATGGGAGTTTATGTAATATTCAAAAGAATTGATGACCACTGTGCTTGCTTTCATATACATCTGTTGTATGCAATTTGTAAGTAACGCATTTTTGAAGCCACATTTTGAAACACATCTTTATAAAGTGTTTTGCACTTCAATATCTCCCCATTAAATTTCACAAAAACCATACATTTGCATCTCCTTTTCTGCCATGATTACTTGTAGGAAAAATAAATAAATAAACAGCTACCATAGCCATCTCTAAAAAAGCTAGTCAACAAATTAGCCTGAAGTTCCTCTGTAATTACTAATTATAAAATTCACTTCATTTCCTCTTAGAGAACATGGTATAAAAAGAAAAATTCCAGGAGGGATTAAAATAAAATTGTTCTGTTGCTGAATCTAAGGATACCAAGCTTGACTACCTCTGATAACTTTTACAAACCATTTCATTAAGTATTTCACCTAACAGAAAAGTCTCCTCAAGAACCTTTCTGCAAAAGTAGCGATAGCTGGAATATTTGTCAAATATTCCATTGCAATCTTCCTTCAGCATGGATCTAGGTTATGGCTGAAGGGAAATGGAAGTTTTGTGGCTTTCTTTTCCTATTTTTTATTTTGTATTAGTTTGCAGTGATTTGGGGGGAGTAACTTGCTGTATTCATTTCCTATTGCTGCTGTAATAAAATACACTACAGGAGAATCCTTTCCTGGCCCTTTCCAGCTTCTAGAGCTATACTCCTTGTTCCTTAGCTCATGGCACCTTCCATCTTCAAAGAAGGAGTGCAGCATCTATAATTTTTATTTGCTCTTATCATCACATCACCTCTCCTCTTCTACAGTCTCCTCCCCTTCTGTTTCTCTCTTATAAGTATACTTGTGGTTACATCCTTGGGCTCACCTGGAGAATTCTGTGTAGTCTTCCCATCTCCAGATTTTTAATTACCTCTGTTAAGTCCCTTCTGCCATATAAGGTAACATATGCATGGAGTCTGAGGACTGGGACGTAGATGTCGTGGGCATGACTTAGGCTATCAAACTGTCTTTAGTTCCATATTCTTTGGTACCAGGGTCAGGATTCTTTAAGTAATTTCTGTACTGAGCTAGCTCAGTTGTGGAAAAGTAATGAAAACTCTTAGTTTACTCATCCTACATAGAATAGACTAAACTTCCCACTTAAACCAAGTGACAAAGAAATCATCACTGAAGCTTAGCTAAAGCCAAAATGTAGACTAGTTGAAGAGAAAAGCATAACTGATCATTGAGGTAGAGCTGTTCATTTTTCCAACAATTTATTCTACTTAAGAATATGATGGTCAGAAAAAAAAGAATATGATTGTCATCATTTGCTTGCCAAGTTCAATAAAAGCTTCATCTGGAATGGTTGCTTCAGGGAATGCTGGGTAAATATTGCTTTTTGTTTCAATTTCAAAACAAACACAATTCAGTAGTTTCCTGTTTAACTTTAACTATCATTTTTTAATGTATTCTTACCTAACACAGTTTCATTTTATTAGCAGCATAAAAACAAACTCACACAATAATTTTTCCACTGACAATGTTGCCTACTTGAAGGCATCATAAACTTATAAGCACAGATTTATAATTCATACATTATTTAAAAAGAAGATATCCTTAATACATTTTATCTGCAAAAGAAAGTAATATATTTCCATTGAAAATTATGTTAGCAGAGAGAATGATTCAAGCATGTATGCAGAAGTATTCTAACCATATAACTAGATTATAATATTTACACGTATGCAATCTCATTGACTCAGAAAATAAGTAATAAACTACTTCTAATCTCTGCTAAAGGGAATATTTCATAAGGTGAATCGGATAAAGAAAACAAAGCATTAAATGCAAATACTTGTGAGAATGATAGGGAATCAGATGTGCATTAAAACGTCTTATTATAGAGTAGATAAGATAAACTTAAGAACATAATCTAAAGTACAACATTCAAAAGCAACAGTGTGCAAATTAACTGTCCAAATTTTAAAGCAGCTCTCAGACTGCTTAGTTTTCAGGTTATAGAAATAAATAGTCAATGGTTTCAGTGGTTTTATGAATACAGATTTAGGAAAGTTAACACCCAAAGTCAAAATAACGTTAACCAAAGGTCAGAACTAATAAATGTAAATTAATAGCAGTTACTATAGAATGTATTTAGCATTTTACAAAAGCAAATATTAGCTTCTTCTTACTAGTGAGAAAAGGAATATAATCTTTATCCTATTCCTTTCCCAAATTTCACTAAAATCAAAATAAAGAGCTCAACTATAAACACAGAGAAAATAGGAGCTGGGACATCAGCAGACAAGTTTTGGCAGCCAATTCTGGAAAGAGGAACGTGGAAGGAAGTGGGGTACTGAGAAAGCCCGAGAAATTTCACTGCCTGGGGAGAGAAAGGGTATTTACCAGTCTGATGAAAACCCATGCAGATGTAGAAGCCCTGCTAGGCTTTGGAATTAGTTACCAGGGACCTGGGAAGTCCAGGGTGCAGGATGGAACTAAAAGCAGGAAGATTATTTTTAAGTCCACAGGAGAAAAATCAGACTCTCAGATCCCATTTTCTGCTTAGCCAGCTAATTAACTGCCCTTTCCCCATCCTCACTGAAGATAGGAAGTTAACTTACTGAAAAGACTCAGGGACACCAGCTAGGGGAGGGGTGAAATACTACACTGAAAACAGGAGTTAAATACACTTGTCCATATGGAACGAGAGCAGAGAATTCTATTCTGGGGAAACTAAATAGTCCAAGAAAAAGGACCTAGAGATTTGGACTGGCATTTGTATGTCCTCAAAAAAAAAAAAAAAAAAGGCTGAGCCCTGTTCCTGTGCATTTACCCAAAGATGGCGCCCTTTATACCCACACCCATATGGGATTTCTCATCAGTCTTTTCTGTACAGTTTGGTACTTAGGTCAGTACTAAAATTAACAAAAGACATTGATGGAAACAGACAATGCAAGAAGAAGAAACTAAACTCTGTGTGTGTGTGGGGGGTGCATATTTGCATATGTGTATTCTCTGACATAAAAGGAAAGACGGGTAGATCTTGCACCTATACAATTTGATCAGGACACCATAAACAAAAGCATTTAGAAATAGGAAAGAACTCTTAGAAATTAAAATGATTATCCAATAAAAAGTCCAATATAAAGGTTGAAGAAATTTCTCAGAAACTATATAAATAAAACAAATGATAGAAAATAGGACACCAGGGACGCCTGGATGACTCAGTCAGTTGGGTGTCCAACTTTGGCTCAGGTCATGATCTCAAGGCTCGTGAGTTTGAGCCCCACGTCAAGGCTCTGTGTTGACAGCTCACAGCCTGGAGCCTGCTTCAGATTCTGTGTCTCCCTCTCTCTCTGACCCTCCTTCACTCACACTCTGTTTCTCTCTCTCTCTCAAAAATAAATAAACATTAAACAATTAAAAAAAAAAAGAAAATAGGACACCAAAAACTTACGTACAGTAGAGAATCAATCCAGGAGGATCAACATCTGATTGATGGGAGTTCCAGGAGGAGAAAAGAGAAAACAGAGGGTCAGAATGATCCAAGAAAATAGAATACAATTTTCCAGTATTGCAGGCATGCATTTCTGGATTAAAAGAGTCAGCCAAGTGCAGAGCACAAATTAATGAAAAAAGGTCCACATCAGGATATAATATTGTAAAATTTCAAGACACCAGGTAGGAAAGAAAATAATGGGAAAAGCTTTTAAAAATAACCAATCAGATATAATAGAGGCATTAGACTTCCAAAGCTGGAAGGTAGACGAGAATAGAACGCTGTATTGCCTTTAAAATTCTGAGGGGCAATTGTTTTCACCCTAGAATTCGATAACTAGCCACATGATCAATTACATGTGGGGGTACAAGAAAGCTTTTTTGAGAAAGTGAAGATTTTAAGGAATGTACCCCTCAATCAGTTTTTCTGGATAGTTACTAAAGTGTTCTCACAAGAAATAATTATGAGATTCAGAAAGCAGGGCACCCAATACAAGGGGAAGACAGAAGCAATTTCCATAGCAGTGATGAAAAAAGGTCCCAAGCAACAACTGTGCTACAAACCTGAGGGAAACCATCCCCACCGGGGCAGGAGCTGGAGGCCCCAGAAGAGCTGTATCTAAAGAGAAAATAGGACCATTAGATCCCTTGCTGAGTTTGACCATACTGAAGAGGGCTTATAAGTTTTCTGAGTGTTTGCACTGAATTAATTACAGAGGAAAATGAAAAAAAAAAAATGAGAAAAATAGAGCAATTACTGGCTCCACAAAAAAAGTCAGAAAAGGGAAAAATGTAATCATAGTAACAAAGTGGCTTTTCTATGATCAATATTTATATAGTTATGTAAATAGTGAATATTCATTTAATAACATGTGACATAGATTTGGGAGGACTGAGGAAAGAGAAAATGTATGTAATGTAGGATGGAGACAGACCTGAAGTGAGAGAGCCCAAACTTCATTTTCTGTAATAGGAAGATGGACCATAACCGGAAAAGAAATATCAGAAAACGGCAAAGTGGCCATATGGCCACTTTAGAAATATGGAAACACGTATGAGAAGAAACAGCTGCGGAAGAGTTGAGATTAGGTCCAGTAGAAGGGGCAGAGACCAAGGAATGGTAGTGGAGTGGTGGTTCAGCAGAAAGCTCGTTAAAACAGTAATAATAGGCCTGTATTACTCTGACTTTTAAAACCGTGAACAGGCACAACTTTCGTAAAATACAAATACATTTTTATAGGAAGCTAGCATCTAGTAAAAATCCTATAATCCACTAATGGCCAGCTCTTTTCAATGCTTGGATTGAAGGGAGTAATCGAAACATGGTCTGACACTGTATATACCAAAAGTCATTTGATTTCTAGCATTTCTATGACTGCAATTGTAATTTGCAGTAGCTTCAAGATGGCTCTAAGATAATTCCAAAGCTTTCAGCATAAATTGGCCCTCTTAAACACTGTGCATAAATTTTCTCAGGCTCAAGCTGACCAAATGGCAATCAAAATGAAACACAAACAGGATGTTAATATTGCCTTATGGCTCAGTGAGCATGGGAGAAAACAAAACAAAATGCAACTACCACTAATCTCCTTAGAAGGAACAGTTTCCTGTTGGGATAATTAAGTTGTCAAAGTGTATTAATTCAAATGGAGAAACAAATGCATATGTCTGTTATGTGCTAGACGCTGTGCTAGGTAAATAGGACACATAAGGATGTATAAGATGCAGTCCATTCAAGAACTTTAAAATCAAGAATGTGAAAACACTAGAAGTTCTCTTAACCGACCTTTATTTATGTGATTTGTCTGACTAACCCTCACTAGCCATTTCCTCCCTTAAACACAATGATTGCTGTCCATGACGTACTAAACACTCAATCTAATGACTGCTCTCTCACCATTAGCTTCTTAACCCACCAGTTGAGTTGTATGCCCATGTAGAGGAGGAAAACAATTCCTCTTCTACCCTTCTAGGTTTGGTAGCTGGGCCTGCAAAATAAACTCACAACAGACAGATCAACAAGAGAAAAACAAACAGAATTTATTAATGTGCACAATGCGTGTATACATGGGAGAACTCAGAGATGAGTAACTGAAGGAAGCAGTTAGAACTTGTGCGCACATAGCATCTTAACAAAGAATAATAATTTCATAGAGAAGTGACAAGATGAAGGAAAAGGGGCTTAAGCTTTAAGGGGACCGATTGTAGGAAGATAAATAGATGGGAAAATTAATGGTAGGTAAAGGAAGGTTTGTTTGTGTAGGCTCTTTCTCAGTGCCATTTTATTCCACCAGTAAAATTGTTTTCTACTTCTTAGTATGGGAAATAGAGGAGGGGACATCTTTACAATGAGAATTATGTTCTTTTAGAACATATTTATAATTATATACATTTGATTACAGATTATCAAAAAGCAGTGAAATTTGAGTATTAAACTTAAGAGACTATTTGATTCAAAGTTTTGGGGAGTCTTGCTAAAGGTGAAAAGTTGAAAAAATACTATTGAGTTAGGTATGGGAAAAAATCATAAATCCTAGGAAGATTTGTCACATAACTATATCAACATCCATACTCTCACTTCTTTTTCATGAAAATGAAACTGATATGGAGAGGGTACAAAATGGATATGGCTTATACTAAAAATACAACACAAAACATCCCAGAGAGGGCCTGCATTCAAAGAAAAAGTCTTAATTCTTAATCAAAAGATGAATCGCTAAGAGTTTATTCATATGTCTTAATTTAAAATAAATGCTTAAAGTTGTATATATCATTACCTTTCATTGTATGTATTATTTGACTTTCCATACTAATCAATGTGTCCATTAACCAGCCAACTACTGGTCCTGATCTTACTGAATAAGAGAGCTTCCTCTGTTTGCAGAAGTCACTTGAGCCCCAAGGGGACGTGCTTATAACAGATTCCCTTGGAGTGGTGATGGATATGCTGTTTTAGTCACATTCTTTCACCAAATGTCCCCAGCTGTTTTCAGCAAAACTAATTGATAATGTGAACTTCCAAAGTGGCTGGCTATGCTTAGCAAAGACAGAGAAAAATAAACACACACACACACACACACACACACACACACACACACACACACACTCACACACACACACTCACACACACACACACTGAACAAATTTAAGGATTTCACATAAGATCTCACCCTTTTGAAAACTATTTTCTAAACCATTGAGCTAACTATTAATGTAGAAAAAAGTGCGTTCTATTAACAAAAAAATGACGCATATCATCAAGAAAAGGAACATGAGATAGAATTGAATATTAGAACATCAGATTGGAACCATCTTTATTTGCCATTTGACCAATCTAATTCATCAAGAGAATACCCAGAGCTGAAGAGGAAAAGGAGAACACAGTTCTAAGTGTTCATACAGTAATTATTTTCTGATGGCAATAGAAAATATGTGATCTCAAAACTTTACCTATTAAGTCAAAGTCTTTAATTTCTGTCCCCATGAGAAGAGGTCTTCAATCTATAGTATATTCCATGGGACAACTTAGTTTTCCTTGAAATCTTTTGAAATGAAAATTTAAAAATAAATTATGGCAGATAGCTCATATTTTACTTTCTTTGAGTCTTACTCAATTATGTTTAATTCAATTAGAATATGTTGACTCAGATAACTCTTATTAACTATATTTAAGGAATGTCACAATCTAGTCCTTCAACATAAAACAAAGATCCTTCAATTTTATGGATTATATCTCAGAAAACTGTTATAATTCTCATTTTCCATCAAGTTTCATTATAAAATCAAAGACATTGTCCCACATAGAAAATTCATAATAGACTAGCTTAAAAACGTGTAAATTGTGAGTTGAATTTGTATTATGACAATTGTCATAGAAGAATATGTTTGGCCTCACAAGAGCTGGAACACTGGCCTAACAGTTCACTTCACTTTCTGCATATGGTTTATCAGCATCTGAAAATTCCCCTTCCTCATCAGTCAATCCTATCTTCTGGGAGATCCAGTCCTTTCCCCATGCTACTCCATGTTCCAGAGTTTGCTTTCTACTTTTGTCTTCCCAAGGCTTGACTAGTAGAGCTAACCTGTAATATGACAACTTTCCAGTGTGGGGTCACATGAAATAGTACTCTCTAAGTATTCTTAAGTTTGAAATGATGAGTTATATAAAATATGGGCTTAATTTCAATTCTGTAAATACTAAATTGTATTGGATTAGAACATAGGAGATACAACTTTCCTCTTTTTGAAAGAGAGAAATTTATATTTATATTCTGTAACCTAGGTTAACTGGCCTGGCATTTTATAAAATTACACTCTTCTAAAAAAGTTAACTGCAGAGAAATTAACAATATCATAAGATCTAAGACTATAGGGACATTTAGAAATCATCTATTCCTATCACCTATGATCAAACCCTCTTTATAATTCTCTCACCAAGAAGTTGTTCATTGGTTTCAACATTTCCCAGAAATAAGGAATTTTACCTTCTGATGCAATTCCGTTCCATTTTTAGAAAAAAACTATTACAGAATCATTGTGAGAGGACAGGTTTGTCTCCCTATTCTTTTGATCCAGACACCACTTTTTCTTAAGGCAAGCCTCTGAAATTCAAAGCCAGCCATTTATTTCTGACCCTGCCTCTCTCTTCCACTATCCCAGCCATTTACTGAAAGAAGCAATGAGACCTCAAGTCATGCTCCCCAAATCTTCAGTTTCCTGACCACATCTTTAGAAATACCAAAGATATCTTCTTAGAGTTCTTATATATTATTAAGTGCCATTAGCCCCACTTATTAAATATGCATTTCAGCAAATTCTACCTCATAACTTTATTTATTTTCTCGTGCCTGTAATTATCACGAGCCAGTTTTTGTTCTAAAACCGGTTGCATCTATGTCTCTCACTCAAAAGAGAAACTCCAATTACAACCAGTTACTAGTTTGAGGAGAAGAAACAAGATGTCACAAAGACACGTTTTTGAATCCTGGAACACGTCACTAATAATTTAGCTGTTGGTTTTTCACCAAGAGATGTAAAAGCAAACAAACAAGCAAATCTGGTGTTCTTTACCATGCAATCAATACAGATGGTTACCAGGGTAAGTGATTACTAATAAAGTTGGTTTTACTAATGGAAAACATTCTAACAAACTGAAATGGATGAAGCAAGAATTTGGTTGATTTTAATAGAATTTCCCTTTATCAACATAACAGTTTTGCATTTAAAATTGTCAAAATTTCTGTGTCAAAAATTAAATCCAAAATATGATCTTACTAAACACGAGCATTTCATTTTAGTGGACTTATATTCATTTAAATATAGGATAACAAAGTTGTTTTATAAGGAAGCGAAAAGTCTGTCACTTTTATGATCTTACGATAATAATGTTTTAGTAAATGCCCTCCTTAAACTGGAAAATAGTTAACAGAATTCAACTATTGCCATCAATTTCTCTCAAAATCGATCTCTATGTTTAAGATACTATGGGAATCCGTCTGCATTTAAATCTTCCACCCTAGAAAAATTCAAAATGAATCTGTTTATTGAAGGTTAAGGTACAGCAACTTGTTCTCCAGATTTTATATAGGTTCTGTCATGATTAATTTGCTTCAGACTTTTTGTATTACTTTGTTTTGCTGATTTGGCTTCGTTTTCTAGTCCTCACCCCTTCAGAATGCACTCTATTCTGTCCTTCGTGGATCGATCTACAGAAACGTGCTACCTAGCAACTGCTCAGCTCTTCTTTCTATCTGCCGTTGCACAAGTTGTTGAAGCAAAACATGTAAGAGGTGGGAAATTTGGTGGGAAAAAAAACTATATTTTTCCTTCTCTCGTCCATAAAAGAAAGCGAGGGAGAAAAAGAGGGAGAGAGAAGAGGTATTCAGCCAGAAGTACTCCAAATAACTACATCAAGTACAGGCACAAAAAATATGCCTCATTATGAAGAGAATGATAAAGTATTTTTGATGGAGTTATCCATCATCTATCCTGCAGATGTGTCAGTGGCCAAGAGAGCAAGAAGCTGTGTATATACAATCATGGTCATGAACAGGACCTGGAAATCTGTCCAAAACCAAATAAACTCATGTTAATTTATCAGCAAAGTCTTTGGTTATTTCTCAATAACTCTATATTGTTCTACATGAACTTTTCCTTTAGTGAAATATTATACCATGATGGCATTTTCCAATTGGAGTTGAACATGAAAGCCAAAAATCACTAAAAAAAAAAAAATTCAAATTTTTGAGAGTTGCAGAAAATTGTTACTACCTAAAAATGTTTCCATTTCTTTGAATTATTTATGAAAATTATTTTCATACCTGAGTGGATATGACATTTGCAGCTTTACTGTTAAGAGCACAGTTCAACATCCCCTTCTATGAGGCTTTATGAAAAATGAATATGCAGATGTGGTTGTGCTCTCACATAAGATTTAGGTAGGGGGATCTACCTCAAATTATATACAACCTATGTTTATGCTGGGTAACACATAGAGAAAAAAATAATACATTAGTCTATTAGCATATAAACCAAGCTATTAGAAATAAGTGACAAAATCTGCACTACAGAAGGAGACAGTATGGCTTAGAGTCCAAAGATGGGCTTTGCCTTTATACAGACTTCAGTTAGAATTCCATTTCTGCCTCACACTAACTAGTATGGTAAATTTAGACAAGTCACTTAACTGCCCCGAGACTTAGTTTTCCCATTGTGAACTGGGGTAACAATGCACACTTTAACAAGTTATTATAAAGGCCAAATGATATCACTCTATTTATTCAACTTTCATTAAGTTAATCTTAAAAAAATTTTTTTAAAAAGGGGAGGGGCACCTGGGTGTCTCAGTCGGTTGAGCGTCCGACTTCGGCTCAGGTCATGATCTCACAGCTCGTGGGTTCAAGCCCCGCATCGGGCTCTGTGCTGACAGCTCAGAGCCTGGAGCCTGCTTTGGATTCTATGTCTCCCTCTCTCTGTCCCCCCCCCCCCCACTCATGCCCTGTCTCTCTGTCAAAAGTAAATAGATATTTAAAAAAATTTAAAGTTAGTCTTTATTATGACTTATGTCAGGTAGTATTGTTGGGTGAATACAGACATGTTTGAGATACTATGGGATCTCACTGAAAATCAAGATGAGTGACACTTCACTGGGCTATAGATTCCAAACATGGGTGCCAGCATTCTACCCAAATGTCTATATGGGATCAGGCATACCTCACAGTTGCCAGCCTTATGAGCAGACCAGACCTGCCACACTGTTGCTAGATAAGATCTACACCCACCACAAGAAATAGAACTATACATGTCTAGCTGGAGATGAAAAGGATGGGGGTAGAAAGTATCTAAAAGATTGAACATTTTCCTAAAAGGTATTGAGTCATCCAAAATAAATCATTAAATTGAAAGCATCAGTGATGCTCTAAGTTGACAAATTTAAAGTTTTTTGCCTAGCCATGAAGGGGTTCAGAGTATGTCACCCCAAAATATTCCACTCTGGCTTAAGGATTATTTTGTGCTGAAGGCAATTTAAAAAATATAGACACAGGATAAGAATTCTGCCTGCTCCACCCTCTCCCTTATTTGCCTGAAAGCAGAACATAAATACGTGAATTCTACTCATGAAGGTGCTCCCTCCCTACCCACTTCTCCTAGCAAGAAAGAGATAACAACCTTATTACTGGAAACAAGATGACACCAAGAGATTCTACACAAACAAATCTTGCTAACTGGCCCATACCTACAATTAGTTTCTCCATATATTTACTTTCCCACAATTTGCCACCCTAAAAACTCAAAGACCCTTTCCTCTGTCTTGACACTTCTCTACAATTTTATTGTTCTTTTGTTAAGATGCTAAATAAGCCCAAGTTTTAACCACCCCTTTGAGTTACTCATCACTGAATTCTGTGTATCCACAGGTATGCATTAATGAACTCCATGTTTCTTTTAATATCTTTTGTCAGTCTAATTTTCAGGGCTCAAGCCAATGAATTAACATAGATAGAGGGGGGAAAAAAGTCAAGTTTTCCTCCCTTATACTCATTTACCTTATGTTTAGAAAGATGAGAGCTCATTAGCTCTTAAAAATAAAATCAGAAATGATTTTATTTACAAGTCTGCTAATAATTTCTTTATAGCACATAAGTAAAACTTCAAGTCATTTCAGTCTGTGTGTATATTATATAACAAAACTGAAATGTCATATATGTGTGCTTAAAGAGAATTTTGTGTTGAGAATCCAAAAACAAAAAAGGCAGATTCACAAGGTACTTTAAGCAGATGATTTGCATTAATAATTTTCAATCAAATTTTAATTCCAGAAGTTTATTTGTAATAAAAACACCTCAAAATCACTCAGATGTAAAAACAACAAAAAGGACCAATGATTTAAGTGTAAATGTTTCAAACATGAAAACTTAATACGTAAAAATGGAGTAAAAGACTTTTTAAATAAAATATTTATTTCAGTTGATTTCTCTAACCAATCCAATACATTCTTTCCTCTTTCATCTGTAATGTTAATATTATAATTGTTTCAGTTATTATTTTTCACTTTCATAGCTTCTTTTCTCTGAAGTAATCCTTTTCTGGGAGAGGAAAGATAACCTAATAGATTTTTCTATCTTTAATTTCATGCGTTCTGTGAATTTTTAATGCTAATGCTTTAAAGAATCCCTCTTATTTAAATAAGATATTTGATAAAGAGTATTTCAGATAATCTTTCCACTAAATCTTTACAGCAAGGCTTAAAAAAAAAGTTATTACCATATGCTCTTTAATGCCTAAAGCAAAGATCTAGTATGGAATTGAGAATCATAATGAGGTCAATCTCAATTCCATCAATGTTATGTTCTATTAAAATCAAATCCAATCACATTCCTCATTTCAACCCAGCATGGCTTGGCTTTGAGGTATGTTCAGAAATGCACTTAAATTAGAAGAGACACATTAACATTTTATCATATGAATACCACTAATGGCTCAGAAGATTAGCAGTAACACATTCTGGAGACTTCCTCTACTGAAAATGTACTTTTAATAATATTCCCACACACCTAACTGTAGCTGTGGGAGGTGTGGTTTCAACTAATGAAGTTCAGGAGCCCTTGATTAAAAAAAGAAGGAAAAATAACTATCAATGAAAACTCTCTAACCAGAAACCAAGTTCCATCTGCCATTTCACCAGAAAATGATTCTTCATTACATCATCCCAAATTAAGTGAAAGAAAGTGTTGGCAATTCTCTGGCGAATAATGGATCCTCCTAGATTATCAATGAGTTATAATTAAATTTGTTATTTTTAGGAGGATTTGTTGGGGGGGGCGGTGGTGGTGAGAGGAAGAGTTTAGATTTTCTCTGCTGCCTTAGTAGGAAATGGTACAAATTCATTCTGATTCTACTGCTCCTCTCTATATAGCCCACAGGCTCAAAACATCCACTTCTGACAATCTTAATTTGAAGTCTGAAGAAGGCTGATTTCAACATAAACAGTTTCAGAGTTAACCCTATTCCATATGCCAACAATACATGCATCACTGAGAACAAGGAAATGTGACAGATAGTTATCAGAATTCTTACAGGAACGCATTCTTATAGGAATGCATTCTTTAATACTTTATTTCCTTTGAATGAATTCAACTTCTTGAGTGCCTAAATTATCACCCGCACTGTTCTAGATATGTCTGATATAGAAGCCATGGCCTCATGGAGATAGCAATATATATCTAAAGATCAAAAATGCAAGGGATTCACAGACCTTTTTAAGCTGTGAATGCTCTCAAAGATCTTGAAAAAGAGTCATTTTAAATTTGTAGGAACTAAAGCCCAGAGAGTTTAAGTGCTTTTGCACACACCACAAAGCTAACTAATGTTCTCCTGGGACTAGACTCCAGAAGCCTGACTCTCAGCCATTGCTCATCCTAAATATGAATGGAGAGAAAAACTCCAGGGAGTGGATGTTGCCATACAAACTATGCAGACATCAATGCTGTGAAAACTCAAAGTGTGAAAAAGACTCAGGAATGGCCATCTTTTCTCTATGAATTTCAGTTCCTGCTGATATCACCTGTTCTTAGAGTCTTAATCCTTAATACTTTAAGCAATAATTAAAATGAGCAGATGTGCATTATTCTAAAGCATGCTGAAGTAGAGGTTCCACTTATGCACATGAAGGAAATCAATATATATCACTTAAGATATACTTCTTTGACATAAAAATTATTTTGAGCTGAAGGCAATTAAGAAGAGGGAAATGCAGGAAAGCTCTCCCTACCCTCCCCCTGTGAAGCCTAAAGGCACTATATAAAATATAAATTCTCCCTTTACTGCAGACAGGCTCATAGCAGCCCAGAGATGGCACCAGAAGAATCTGTAAACAAATCTACCTCCATTAGTTCCTTCTCATATATTTGCCTTCCCACAGTTTGCCACCCTTGCAAGGCTAAACTCCCTCCTTTGTCCTGTGATTTCTACACAAATTTGTTGTTCCTTGCTGAACATGCTGTATAAACCAGAGTTCTAAATCACCACTTTGAATTACTTTTCACAGTCTTCCTTCTTCTGTGTGATGTGTGCTGCAGGCATTGTACGCTGTTTTTCTTTTGTTAATTTGACTTTTTGTTCAAGAGTCCTGAACCTCAGTTGGGTAGAGGTACAATCTTGCTTCCCTTACACATGTGAATTCATTTGTTAAAGGTTTAAAAAGGCCCTCATCAACCTTGAGCTCCCTAGATCTGTAAGCTAAAACCTAAGCACTGAAATGGACTCTTCAGAAACACAAAATTACCAGTTTCAGTTGAAGCTAGGGGCTCTTGGTGCATCAATTCTGAGACCCCTTTAGAAATGTTTTCTCAGAGGAGTCTTAGCATCTGGTGGTCACACCTTGGCCATGAAGCTCCATATCTGTTTGGTGCTCCAGAAACAAGTAAAAGTATGGAAAGAGATGGTAGTAAGAAGAGTTTGGAAAGCAAGAAAGTCAGAATTAGGGAACTCTCAAGATGGAATAAATTATAGGGGTAAGTGACTAATTTTATTATCAGCGACACATTTTAAAAAATATTTTCAAAAAAAGAGGTTAGAGTGGGAGAGAGCCAAAGCATAGGAGACTGTTAAAAACTGAGAACAAACTGAGGGTTGATGGGGGGTGGGAGGGAGGGGAGGGTGGGTGATGGGTATTGAGGAGGGCACCTTTTGGGATGAGCACTGGGTGTTGTATGGAAACCAATTTGACAATAAATTTCATACATTGAAAAAAAAATATTTTCAAGCCATTAGTTCTTCCTTTGAAGGTTATTCCATCATATTGAAAAATATATAACATCCTGTGCCTAGTACAATGAAAATTTTTCTGAAACTATCATCTTTAAGAGCTTAAGTTTATTTTTATCAGTCCACTAGTACTGTACTAAATCTGTTGCCAACCAGTTCTTTATTCTAAATTCAAGTACTGTACACATAAATGTACACAATTATTTGGTCAGTAACTATGAAAAAATGGTTCAAATATGCCTAGTTGACTTTACAGTTGGGGATAATTAGAATGAGAGCAATGAACCTTCATTTTAACAAATGAGGAGAGGCAGAATAAGAGGATTTCTTCTCTGACTCCCTCACCCCCCCCATGAAGTCTTGCAAAATATGTATATTTCCCAGAAATCAAGAAAGAGAGAGACAGCCAGAGAGAGACAGACAGACAGACAGACAGAGAGACAATACACCCTTAGAGCCTGGAACAAAGGATCACCGACTCTGAGTGATTCTCTCAGAATGCATTAAATTTGGGGATGGTGGCTGGAAGACCCATAACTTCATAACTAAAACAAAGCATAGCACATTTAAAAGCATTTTATTAAAACAATGGAGAAAGATGGGGCGCCTGGGTGGCGCAGTCGGTTAAGCGTCCGACTTCAGCCAGGTCACGATCTCGCGGTCCGTGAGTTCGAGCCCCGCGTCAGGCTCTGGGCTGATGGCTCAGAGCCTGGAGCCTGTTTCCGATTCTGTGTCTCCCTCTCTCTCTGCCCCTCCCCCGTTCATGCTCTGTCTCTCTCTGTCCCAAAAATAAATAAAAACGTTGAAAAAAAAATTAAAAAAAAAAAAAAAACAATGGAGGAAGATATTGACAATGTCCAAGCTACTACCACAAAGTTAATAGCACTCAACATTACATTTTAATACCAATTAATAGTTTCTATCCACTAGTGTGAGAAGGCCACAAATTCAATGCTTTGTATTATTTTCTCCCTTTTCTGTTTTTAGCTCAATATCAGCTTATAATACATGGTATCTTACAAAATCTTATAAGAGCAAGAGTGAAATCACTTGTAAAGGGTCTTGTGAGTTTCAATACTTCCAAAGGTTGGTACCTTACCACTATTCATGACCTCTAACCTAGACTTTTACAATCTAAAAAAAGAGTATGTAGGCCAAGATCAAGGAAACAAGCAATATTTAATGATAAGTTTTTAACAAACTATATATAAGATGGATGATGTAAGATTAATTTATACATAAATATTTTCAGTGCCAAGTAATGAAGATTTATTTAAGGATATGTAAGCAATTGATGGGAATTAAAGTATAAATGAAAGAAAAGGAAAGGAAAAGGAAAAAAATAATAATCACCATGTTTTCTAAATCTCCCAATGTAAAGTGTGTACCACACTAAAAAATGGCAGGAATACACACACACACACACACACACACGCGCGCGCACACACACACATCCCAGAATACACACTTCTATATCCTTTTCATATTAGTTAAAAGCCCCTTGAATTAATTTCGTGGTATAGTATGTTTGAGATGGAAGATGGAATGGAACACTTAAATATGGTAAGCCACTCTTTGCTGGAATTTTAAGTAACACGTAAGTCTTCTGAGAGCCACAAAGTTTTGCAAATTTCATTGATTTCTTTGATTGATGTAAATTGCAAATGACTCTGTATTGTGTCAGGCAACTCTCAAATGGTTCCTGCTGACTCTGCAATGACTTACTACATGGTCCAAAGCCCTGTAAGGAGCACATCACGTATTTAACCACAAGCAATAGAGCTCAATCTGCCTTGTTTTAAATTAAACACTCTAAGTAATTGTGCTCAAGATTTGAAAAGTTTTTGCTTCCTTAAACTGCAAGAGCATGAACTAATAGCATTGCCTTTTATAATTTTGAGAATAAAAACCATTTGGGGGACCTGAGAAGAAAGGTAGCCTTCAAGGTGTAGGCCTCAAAGCAAGGAATGAAAACATAAAAGGTGTTATGGTCTGCTTTAGACATCTTAGAATAGAGAATAATGGTCTCAGCTCCTGTCCCCATTCCTCCTGTGATCAGAGCTCCATTTGCAGTTAATGGCGACTCCTTCTATAGGAGGCCTTTTAGAGGATGTGTGGATTCTGAACAGAATCACAGAACTGAAAAGTGTCACTGAACATAGCCTGTGGGCTGCTCACCACTTGCAGGTTCATAGACAAAGGAGAAAAAAGAAGCGACACATCAGCAGGTATTCCAAGAAGGAAGCAGGCCTGAGATGGTTATCCAAGTGGCACAGTGCAACACAAAAAGACACAATCCTCATGCCATGAAGTTCAAATCCTGGCTACCTTGCTTACTAACCGTGGAACCTGAGAAAGTCTTTAGTCTCTCTGAATCTGACTTTTTTCACCTGAAAAAGTATGATGATAATAATTCCTACATTGCATGGCTATTGTGATTATCACGTGAGGTAAAGTCCTTAAGACACCAAAGACAGTGCTAGGCATCTAGAAAATGCTCAATAAATGGTAACTATGAGATGACAATGGTGGAGATGATAATGAAAATGATGCTGGCAGGTGATGGCCACTATTATGAAGACTATTCATAATCCATCCAGTGTCTCATGCTGTTTCTTGCCCTGGAGCTTTCACACACCCCATTTTTTCTTTCATATCTGCTTCACCAAAATACAACCTCATCATGCTGAGAAATTAGCCAAAGCATCAGTGGCTCTGGGGAGATTGCACTGAGCCCAGCTGATTTGGATGCCCCTCTTCTACTCTTTACATCAACCTGAGCTCAGTGAAAGCCACTTGGAGAAGGGGAGTTCTAAGTTGAGATATAAAGATGCTCATGTTTCCATATAATCCACACACTGTGATAAGGCATGAGGATAGATGAATAAATGAGATATGATTACAGGCCAGAGAAATGCTCCCAGTCTAGACTTAGAGCTACACCAAAATTGTGGCAAAAGCTGTAAGTGAAATATGTATAAAATTCTGTGAGAACACAGAAGTACATGAATTAAATTATGGGAAGACAGAAGGAGAAGTTGTACGGAAATTTTCAATTATAAAATAATGTCTGAGCTGGACCTTAAAGGTGAGTACAAAAAGTTCCCTAAAAGGATCCTACCACAACAGCTTGCCTTCTGATTTCTAAGGGCAAACCGTCTCTAAGGAGTTTGGGGACACACAGAGCTCTCTCTGAAGTGGTGATACATTATTCCACTTATAAGCAAATAAGAGACAAAGAAATAGAGAGGAGTAGCTTATATTTAGCCTTTCATTTGTTCCCAGGGTGATTTTTAATCAAAGCCAAGTCTTCGATGATGTGAGCACAGAGGCAATTTGGGGCACTAATACTACAGCTCAGGTGGTGGTCAGGTTACATTCACTTCTCAGTGCTGGAATTGCTGGGTGGTTAAATGAATTGATAATTGCAAATGGCTTTGAAAATACACAATGCTGAAGAAATGCCATGAATAACTGTTGTTCAATACACTCAGGAGACAAACCTGTCTCCAAACAGGTCTCCAAAAGATGGACTGTTGTTTAAAGACATTTAGGAGACTTTCTTTTTTTTCCACAACCAAGATAGATTTTTTTAGCTAGATTTATTCTAAAGCCATCATAATGCCTAAGGGTAATCTTTTTAAAATGCCCATTATAACAGAATAAATCTGAAATTGCTCATAAATGCTACTTACAGGAAACTTGAAGAAAAAATGCATTAAACTAAAACAGTTTTGCCATCTCACTTAAAAATAAATTATAAGACAAAGAAAGCGTCTCATGGGAATGGTAGCTGTGATGGCTGAGAGCAAATAAGAAGAAACAAATTAAAACTAACCCATATAAACATATAGAGAGAGTTCTTTCAAAAAGATGATGGAGGAAACTACTAGAAGAAACTCACATTTGATTCAAATAACCATTCTTTCTTTATTTCAAATGGTTTTCAGCATCTCTGTAAATCCCACCAATTCTACCCACACTTGCAAGATTAAATGGACATGAGATTAGTCATATAATAATGGTAGTAATAGTGATAAGACCTTACATTCCTATTATACTTTCTAGTTTACACAGTAAATTTAACTATCTAATTTAATGCTCAACATACTGTGAAGTACATAAGACAGGTGCTATCTTTATTTTTTGGGGGGGCAGGTGTTCTGTGTTTTTAAAATTCTTAAACAAGCAATTGAAATAAAACAGAGGTTATGTGACTAGAAAGGTTGGAATCCCAGAACTGATAGGTGTCAGAATCTGGATTCTTCTAATTTCTAGACTAGGTACCTAATGACCTATTTGGCAAACACTGAGTGGATTTTTTTAAACATCTTTACCCAAATAACAGAAAAAGTTTTGTGACAAGCTATGAAACTGAAAAAAACCTGATTTCCTTTTATATCACAGTAGAATTAATATTTACTGTATTTAACTAGTAAGTTAAAAAATTATTTTAAGAAAACATGCATTTACATAATAAAATGGAGAGGTAACAATGAATTAGACAAGCCTTTCTCAAACCGTATCCCTTGGAATGCTCATTTCATAAGATTCCAGTAATCTGTGTGAAAAACATTTTAAGGTAAAATATATTTGGGAAATGTGGGTTAGTAGGTCTCTTCTTTTTGACTCTCAGTCTATATTGGGGTGCCTGGGTGGCTCAGTCGGTTGAGCGTCCGACTTTGGCTCAGGTCATGATCTCGCGGTCTGTCAGCTCGAGCCCCGTGTCGGGCTGGAGACAGTTCAGAACCCGGAGCCTGCTTCAGATTCTGTGTCTCCCCCTCTCTGTCCCTCCCCCGCTCATGCTCTGTCTCTGTCTCTGTCAAAAATAAATAAACATTAAAAAAAAATCTTGACTCTCAGTCTATATTAACACACAAAAACCTCTGATAAGATCTGAAACCAGAAACCTGTTTGTCTAATGATCTCCAAAATTCATATATTTTACCTCTGTGATTTTCAAATGAGGGTATACGTTCATCTGAGTCAAGTATAGACTGTCATGTGACAGAAATACCAAGAACTACAAAATAAGTATGGTATATACTCCTGGAGTGACAGTTTTAATTATTATTATACTAATGAATAAAATATATATATATATATATATATATATAGAGAGAGAGAGAGAGAGAGAGAGAGAGAGAGAGAGAGTTGTTTTAATGTTTATTTTTGAGAAAGAGAGCAAGCGAGGGGCAAAGACAGAGGGAGAGAGAGAGAATCTCAAGCAGGCACCATACTGCCAGCACAGAGCCTGACATGGGGCTTGAACCCACGAACTGTGAGATCATGACCTGAGCCAAAACCAAGCATCAGACGCTTCACTGACTGAGCCACCCATGTCCCTAAAAAATTATTTTTAAATTAGAACAAGTAGAAGGCTATTGCTCCAAAGCACTTTTGCTGATGGGAGGCTGCTCTATCCCCCAGCCAGACACCTAGGAGTAAGAGTGCCATGAAGATGACTTCAGAGGAAACGCTTGAGAAGGAACAGGACCTAAAACCTGGAGGGTATTGGCATGCCTAATATCCAAAGCAACTTCAACACCTAATCAGGTTTGGATTCATCAGTAAGAAATAAAACAAAGGAGACCAAGAGAAAAAGAAGCCTAACATAACACACTGTTGGAGAAAGCTTGTTTGCCTGCTGTATCTTCCACAGAGCTACATATTTTTCTGCCATTGTGAATGAAAATTGTAGTCTTACTCAGATTTAAACAAGTTCAGGTATGAATCTATTACATCTGTTTTAGGCTAAGTATTCAATTCTGTCAGCTAAGAACTTGCATAGAGCAGGTTGGAGATCAACTAGAAACAACGTTAAAAAGAAGTGAGCTGCTCAGGAACCTAAACATTTAGAGCCATAGATCCCTTTGTTTCCTGGTTATATAGCTGTGTATTAGAAATGTCAGGGGGAGTGGTAATTTATATGATGTCCTGTATGTCTCCCAGTTTGAAATTTTTGAAATTTTTGAGTTTGAAATTTATATGATGTCCTGTATGTCTCCAGTTTGAAATTTTTGAGTTTGAAATTTTGAGCTAGTAACATGTAGAAAGAAAAAGAAATGCAACTAAAATGCAGTAAACTGAAGTCCAGAGACCTGCACCCTTGTTCTTCCTTCACCTTAAATCGGCTATCATTTTATTTGCTCTGTTCCTATAGCCACACATGACAATATTTGCTGAGATGATGGTATAATTCATTCCTAAGACTGGCAACACACACACACACACACACACACACACACACACACACGCACAGACACGCACACACACACACACACGCACACACCCCAAATCTAATATCAGAATGGAAAGCATAGTAAAAAGACTCATTACCTAGGCCTTGGATTTTTCCCAGATGTGACTCTCAAAATATGAAATGATGTTTCACACACAGTTGACATTCAATAACCAAGTAGTTGAACTGATATGGTAAGGAAGGGGCAAATATTTTTAGAAGAGGGACCAAATCAAAAAGGCAAAAGAAATGGTAGCTTACAGGCATGAAAAAAAGGGTAATAAAGAAGCAATGTAAACAGAGATTAGAAATAAAATGAAGTGGGGCCTGCTAATTACTGATAAGGAAACGGAAAAAATACTGAGAAATTGTGAGTGAATCTGTGGCTTGAAATTACACACACAAACAATAGAACCTTGAGGACTTCAATCAATCTAAAAGTGATCCTTTAACATTAGCAAAACCATAAATGTAAAAACTAGAAGAGGCAAAAAAAAAGGTAATTCCTGTTTTAAGAAACTTAAAATCTTCCATCAGAGAAAGAAGGCATAATCCATAATTGGCTTATTTTACAAAAAAACTTACATGATAGGATAGGAAAATTAATAACTTCAGGATTTCAATATTATATTGATTCAAAATCCAATGGATCAGTACCTTATTGTCAGAGTTTATGCCACTTCCGGGAGGTTCAGACAACTGCAAAGTTAGAGGCCATATAGTCCTTAGACTGCCCTCACTTCTGACACTAATTGCAAGTTTGGGATATCCCATAACTACCCTCAGCCTAGATGATTCTCTAGAAGGAGTCACAGAACTCACTGAAAGCAGTTGTTTCATGGTTACAGCTCATTACAGTGAAAGGGTACAGAGGAGTACCAGTCAAAGAATGAGGCACAAAGGGTTGAGTCCAGGAAAGTAGCAATCATGGAGCTTCCATTATCCTCTCCCCATGGAGTCAGGAGGTACTGCTTTCCTGGCACTGTGTGACAATACACACAGAATATTGCCAGCAAGGGAAAATCACCTGGGACTCAGTGTTCAGAGTATTTATTGGGGATCAATTATATAGTATGATTGGTTGGCTGCCCACATGGTGGGTTTCTATCACCAGGCTGACTGGTACCATGTGATTCAAAGCCCCCATCCTATATCACCTGTTTTTCTTGTATCCCAGTTATGACCAAACAATGAAGCAATAGATATAAAAGTACTTCAAAAGATCATAGTTGCACTACAAATAAAAGTTACTATTAGCTTTTCTCCCCATAGTTTTTCTTTGAAGTCAGATAAGTCCTACCGAAAAATTTTAAAAAACACCATGCTATAACATAATTAAATCATGCTTCAATATTCATAATTTTTAAATCCATTATTTATGGCAAATTCACAGCTTACAATAAATTATTATGTTAAATATTAATAAAATTTCAATGAAATGCATCACAAAATTACATAAACTAATAAGAGCTATTTTTTTATCTTGTACAATATCTTGAATGTCCAAAGATAAAGCGACAATGTTACTATATAGGACATAATGAGTTCAGAGTCTATCACCCACTCTCTTTAACACTCACTAAAAGGCTACCTTTGGCTATATATAGCCTGTGCATTAGCACTCTGGAAACTGCTAATTTGTAGGGATGAGGCTGATATTACTTGAGAAGAGGTGATATAGAAAACATGGAGAAATTTCTTTTTTAACCACCTTCATTCATTTTGAAAAAATTTAAAAATTTAGCTGGGAAGAATAAGAGGATAGCCTATTGCTTTGAAAATGTACCTAAAGGGGATATAAAAATGTTATAACTTCAAGTTTTCAAATCATGCGGAGAAGCCTTTTTTTCTCTGGTTAATAGCATTCTATTAAAGCTAGCAACTTTGTATGTTCATTCATTCCCTTAACCTGGATAGAAATCCATTAGGTGCCACAGGAATATAAAAGCTTACAAGAATATTTCTAAATGTAGAAAAACCATAGGATGATCTATAAATATAAGCATGGTGGAGTCATAGAGAGGACAGGTGTGTTTGCCTGGGTAAGAAATACAAAAGAAACAACAGTAGCATGGAATGAAGGACACTCAATGGGCTAGTAATGTATCATTGCACCTTTAGATGTGTGGAGTCTGAAGTAGCACACAAAAAGCTAAAGAAGAGCTTTTTGAAGGTTTTATCCATCATTGGTCCCATCGTAAAGGCAACACTAATCCAGAAAGTCCACCCTTTCTTGTTCAAAAATGAACAGAAGAGCTGAGCTTAGCTCTGGAATTGGAATCTTGAGTTAAACAACAAAGATTTTTAAAAAATCCCAATTAATAACAATTATGTGGAACCCTAGGGCTGCCGTAGGTTCTGCTGTTTCTAAGACTAGGTTTTCAATTTTTCCTTGAATTTTCTGGGCAACCCCCATAACAGATCCCAGCAAAACTCTCACTTTGTCTAAGTTAGAAGTGCTTTCTGACACGTTCAATCAAAGAGCCTAACCAAAAGAGGTGAACAGCCTCTCTGTATCCAAAAATGATAAACAGCCATGGTGCAGACACCTTTGGTCAAGATAATCAAGGAAATTTTTCTGTGTACTTGACGAAAAGCTCAGTTCTGTAGAGATCTAAAAAGTGTACAAACACATGGCTTTAAATAAGCCAGTAAGCTTTAAATATACACAGGGAAACAGAAATCACACATGGGAAATGGTTACAAAACTATGAATAACTAAGTTACTAAGAAAAAAAAGGCCCCATTTTCTGTGGAATAGCATTTCTAGAAAGGGAAATAATGGAAGAGAACTTAATCTCACACGCTTTCTGGAGGAAGATCAAGATTGAGCATGAACTAAAATCTAAATAAATGGCCCCTGTTATTAGGAGTAGGATTAAATGATTCAGTGAAGAAATATATCCAGTGCATACACTTAAACAAGAATAATAAAATCCCACAACAAATGTCTTTGGAAGGATATAACGAAGTAAAGAAGAGTCAGGGTCCTCATTGATTAAGCACTCATGCAGTGTTCATTGATGCAGTTGGCCATATTCAGTTTCAGTAAAAAGGTGCACGTACATAAATAATCTTACCTCTGCCAACCCCAGATCACCATGTCCAAAGGGCTCTGCTCAGTCTTCAGATGGATGCGGTGGAGGCTCACGGATGGGTAACACGACAGACCCACAGGAATAAAAAGACAGAAAGGAGGACCTACGAGAGAAGAATGAAAGTAATGGGACTGTTAAAGGTAAGGAAGGAAAGAGTTACAGTAGACAACAGCTTAGAACGGTGGTATTTCAAATATTTCAGAAGATACACTTGCCATTAACACAAAAGGCAAAGGAAGAGATAATGACAAATGAAAATAACCAGTTCATGTACAACATTATGTCTTAGTTTTTGAAACTAAGTCAAGCCTTTTAACTTGCCAAGAGGTCTTTTGGATTTGGTTTTAAGGGTCCCATCAGACATAAATTTCTATGACTCTGAGATTTTAACCGTAGCTTGATTGAGGGATGTGCCACTCCCTGGGGACATCTGTTCTACAAAGGCTAAGAACATGGCAGGAAATCTAGGGAGGCTGAGAACATTTTAGTTACCAGATTGCACACTACATATAATTCAGAAGACTTTGGTAAGTAGGGTGACTATATAATTTATGATTCACCTTGGGATTCTTTTGAGAGTTCCGGGGGGGGGAGGTTATTAATAATTGTGTTAGAACAAGGCACAGACCACATACATACATAGTCATATCTTCAAAACCTCTCAGGTAGGGAGAGGATCTAACTCCAAGAAAACATTTCCCCCAAGAGTAATAGTAGTTTGGGCAGGTACCTGTTTATCTGAGTATTATACAGGCCTTCGGCCAGAATGCATTGCTTAGGATAACAACCAGAGAGGTAAGGCCCTTTCTCTCATAGCGCCTGTCCTCAATCTGTCCTGTCAAAATATGTTGAACACATATTTCAAGGGTGATTTAAAAGGACATTTAAAAGTAGTAATCTGAATTTACAACATCAAAAATGTACTGAACAGTAAGGAGAGATTCTGGAAAGGCGAGACACCATTTTCTCTAAATTTCCCATCTGCATAGGTAAGCTTTCCTTCTCCTCACAAATATTTTTCTTTGATATCCTTCCCCAACTTTGTCCTCATCAAGATTTTGTCAGACTTGCCATGCCCTCATTTATAATACCCCCTAAATCCTGAAACTACTGAGGAAACCCCCTTACATATCCACAGCTACACCGAGCAAGGCAGAGCCTCCTGGAGCCTATATTACATTAACCAAAAGAAAAAAAAAAAAAAATCAGATCCATATCTGGCTCAAACAGTCAGTGAGCTGGGGCAGAATCATCTGGGAACCCGGGGGGCTAACTCAACCAGTGAGCTGCTGGTACCAGGTCATTTCCAAACCATGACTGGAGTTGTTCTTTCTAAAGTTAGCCAGAGACAAAGACATTGTGTGTGGAGACATGCAATTTGCCCCATAGACAGAGGCCCCAAAGGTCAATGTGACAGCAAAAGAAATCTCTGCAGGAAAAATTCAAAGCTCTGCTTGGCTCCAAAGCAAGGAAGTGACCACCTTGTGGGAAGGGATCAAGGTGTAATGAGATTTACTTTTCTCATCTCTGCCCTGTAATGAGAGAGGCGAATTAGTATTAATAGGAATGCACCTATGATAGAGTGGCCATCACCTGAGAAGTCAGCAAACGGACATGCTCTGGACCCTGAGGAAAGTACATGGTAAGGAGACCTCAGATACCTGGAGCCTTTGATTTCACTAATAGTTCTGTAGAAAATCCAAGTCAGGAATGGGAGAGGTCGGGTTGCTGGCTCGTGCCCTCCCTTGGTGACAGCTCCAGGCAATTTTACCATCCAGCTGTTCTGTTTTTCAAAATGAAAGTAATTGGAATTGAACTACAGAGCTTTGCTAAAACCCTAGCAATTAACAGTGCAATTTCCTAAATTGCACTGTAATGGAAAAGTGTCCATCAATCAACCCAGTGAAATAACACATTTTCTCACCAGATGTGAGATTTAATATCTTCATAACTCTCTGGATTTACCACTTATGAATTGTCAGCCTTGCCTCAAGCTCTGAGAATTAATGGACTACATCCCTGCTATGCAAGGATGGTTTACAGTTGTAAAATATCCCTACCTTCATTTTAGATATATTTACCAAAATGTTCTTCTTTAAGATGCAATCAGAAAACATGCTAGGTGGGAAAATTTCATTTCTATTTACTAGGTTATATATTATCATTGTCCAGATAAATATAGTTCCCGGAGTCTCAGCACGGCACTCTCTTGTAACAGGAATAGCCAGTTTATCACTGGCCATGAACAATAAATAACCCTGCAAAGATGCAGTGGCTTTGTTTTAAACTTTAGGCTATCCTCTACGGTTGTCTGCAAAGAGAACCCAAAATATTCTTCTAATTCTGTATGTATGTGCAGTCCTGCTATTCCTCTTGGACTAAGAAGAGAGCTCAAAGAACTCACACACGTTCGTGTGGCCACGATGATTATCAGGCACTTCCATTCTATTTTTAGCTTTCACTCCAGTCTCAAACACCTGAGCCATGGCCATGATGAAGCTGCCTCCTGGAAGGAGCCCTGGCAGACTGCTGTGATGCCAGAATCTCAAACTTTCCAGGTTTGGAAACTTCTTGCTTTCACCCTCTAGGGGGAAATACCACAACATTGAGGGTCACTCCACAGGCTTCACATGGACTGAAGTCACCGAATAAGTTATTCTTCCCTCCTACAGTGTTGTACCAGGACCTGTGCGGGAATACGTACAGGGTGCCAGGCAGGCAAAGAGGAGAAGCAGGAGAGGCTGCAGAAGAGTAGGGCATAGGAGGTTGTGGTAGCACTTAGGGAAGGTTACCCAGATGTCTGAGATTGTTGTCACATCACAAAGGAAATACATTGTCAGACACTGGGGTCATCTACATGATGTATAGTTATTTCAAGGAAAAAAAAAGTCACAGAACTCCAGTATTTTGAGAAAACTTAGAGACCATCTATTTCGTTTCTTAATTTCATGGATTCCTAAAACGATTCAATGAAAACTGTTAATCACATCATTGCATCAGATGATACTGCTTACTTGGCAAAATATGTTATACAAGGAATCTGTCATTCATTCTCAGCTGATAACACTTGATTCCCCTTGGCCATATTAGTTCATTTTAGAAGTTAACATTTTTCTTGTTTTTGTTTGTTTGTTTGTGTTTTTGTTTTTTTGTTTTGCAAAAGGAAACACTAGAGGTCATGAAAGGATCACCTTGTCTAAATAATAAAGAAGTCTGACATATCTCTGTATGATTTATTCTATCAGAGATTAAAATCACAAAGCAATAACTACATAGTAAGAAACAGTTCAAAACCCATGAAAGACAGATGAAATACAATTGAGATTGGTAAAATCAATTCAAAAGATTATAAGAATCCTCAACAATAAAGAAATAAATTACTATTTAATAAATAATATTGAGCTGATATGATATGAGTATAGAAAAATTACTTTTCTCATATCACACAATGTATTAATTTCCAGACGAGTCAGAATTAAATATTTCATTGAAAACTAGAGGTAAAAAAAAAGTCTCCTTCTAGCTATGGGAGAAGAGATAAATCCCTGATAATAAAGAAAGGTAGTACATTAGGATCTCATCAGAGGCAAGATGGATGAGCACAGATATGTATAACTAAAGCATCTGAACTATACCATATAGAAGAAGAAAGCAACACAATGAGATCATGCATGAAATATATCTAATTAAAATATACTATCATATATGTGTGTAGACCCACACATATGTATACACACACGTTTGTGAGTGTATAAAGAATTAATGTGCCTTTCACATCACATTACCCAGACTTCCTCTCACAAATAAAGGAGACAAACAAAATTTCACTTGAATAAAGAGAGAACTACCTAACTGGGGAGTGGGGAGGTGGGCAAACACAGCTTTACAAACAACTAAAAATGATAACTAAAATAACACTAAGGTATCATTGCATACCCACTGATGAGGCAAATAAAATAGAAAATGGTAAAGCTCAATGTGAGTCTTTGGAGAAATAGAATATATACCACAGAGGCCACCAACTGGAGGCCTTGTCCATGGGCAGGATCAAGCCAGCACCTTTTCTCCCCACACCGTATTCAAGAACACTTTAAAGTTCTTGCCAAAGAGATTTCACATAAAACCTGGATTTCCAGAGTCTCCATAAAAATTGGAAGTTCTGGGGTGCCTGGGTGGCGCAGTCAGTTAAGCGTCCGACTTCAGCCAGGTCACGATCTCGCGGTCCGGGAGTTCGAGCCCCGCGTCAGGCTCTGGGCTGATGGCTCAGAGCCTGGAGCCTGTTTCCGATTCTGTGTCTCCCTCTCTCTCTGCCCCTCCCCCGTTCATGCTCTGTCTCTCTCTGTCCCAAAAGTAAATAAACGTTGGAAAAAAAAAATTAAAAAAAAAAAAGTTTAAAAAAAAAAAATTGGAAGTTCTATGCCAGCGCCAGAACTGTATGCTCACAAGGCAACATCTAGACAGAGCTGAGCAGAGGGCGCTGTTCCTGCCAGATGGTAGATGGTGACCAACCGGGTGATCTACCCCTATTCCTCTCTGCTGTCAAACACCTGGGCAGCTGCTGTCACTTTTCTATCACTTGGCCAGGGTGGTGGGGGCTTTTCCAGATCACTTACTCAGAATCTGAGCTTGAGATTTATGATTTATACATTGCCCAAGTCATTAAAAAGTTGTTCTTTCTAAAAAGCTGTCTTGAAATTTTAAACAAGTGTTTAAAATCTATTAATATCCTTTGATATAATAAGTTTACCACAGGGACTTGATTTCAAAGAAACCAGCATGTATCTCTCAAATACCCCTCCCTGCCTTCCCCTAAAAGAAACAGCAAATGCTCACTCATGGTAGCACAAAATGGAAAATTCTAAATATCCAACAGTATATGAATAGCTAGATAAACTAAGGCAGAGTAACTGGAGAAACTTTCAGGTAACTATTACAAATGAAAGTCGACTAGTTTGATGAAAATGTGAAAATGTGATTAATGAGAAAAATTATCATATCAGGTAACACCTGCTAGTTAAAGGTCTAGGGCTTTATACAGATAGAGACAAGAAGTGAATGTGGAAAGATGCTGATTGAGTTCAATATGTATGAGATATCTTTCATGTAAAGGTGTTTGCAGTCATAATAAATGCTCTAAAAGGAGACACCTGTGCAGTTTCTAAGTCCTTTAGAGGATTGAACCACACAACTAGGACAGGTGGTTGTGACAACTTGCTGCTTCTTTTTTTTTTTAAGTTTATTTGTTTTGGGGGAGACAGAGAGAGAGAGACAGAGAGAATGAGGGGAGTAGGGGAAGAGAGAGAAGGAGAGAGAATTCTAACCCTGACCCAAGGTTCAAACTCAGGAACCATGAAACCATGACCTGAGCCAAGATCAAGAATCAGACACTTAACCGACTGAGCCAACAGGTGTCCCGACAACTTGTTTTTTATAGACTTCTCATTCAGAGTCCACACAGCCCTTTTGTAGATTGTTCACTGTGTCCACATCCTGAGGACCAAGCATTTCTTCTGTATATCAAACCGAAATCTCTCCTGCATTCATTGAAAATGTATTTTTTCAATAACCTAAAAATTTGAAAGAATGGAACTGACACTCATATAAAAATAATTACGTATCTCTGAAGCCTGTGGTCAAATTCTAATATTCTATGCCCTTTCAAGACAATGAGGCAGGGATGTGTAATGGTTAAAGGCATGGGCTTTGAAACAAGGTACAACTGGGTTTCAATCCTACCTCCAAATCCAAGCCACTTAACCTTTCTGGTTCTTACTCATTCTATCTATTAAAAAGGGGATAACGATTTTGGTCTCATTGGGAATTTTGGGAGTGTAAAATGATCTAAAAAAATGAAATATGAAGTGCTTATTTTAGTGTCAAGTCCATAACAAGTTATTATGGCAGTAGTGATTATTCTTATTAAAATAATTTGAGCGTTAGTTTTGTTTTCATATGCGCAGTCTGATATAAATCCTAGTTATCTCTCTGTAGTAATATTTTTCACTTCTCAGAATTCTCTCAGAATTGTTCTGCCTCCTTCTTTCCAAGTGTGACTTTTGCTATGGAGTGGCAAGCATTCTGCAATATTAGCTTCCAATGCAGCACTGGTATCCTAGAACGTGAGGAGAAGACTCCATAATAATAGTTGTTATGATCATGGCATTGCAAATTTTACTATAGCCTTCAGCAATCTGTCTTATAGAAACCTTAAACTACTCTAAAGTCCACCCAAAGAAAATCTAGACACTGGAAACTATATTAGAATCAGTGTTTCTTAGTAGGGGATCATTATCACCACATCAACAAATCGAGTAAGCTCTAATTTTGCCCTCATACGCTCCGTATCTTCTAAGTCTTTTGAAAGAAAACCAGTAGATAGGAAATATAATCTGAGACAAATTCTAAAGATTTAACTGTGAAGTTGTCAATTAAATTCTATTTATTATTTACTTACTAGTTCATACTCAAAGTCTGTTTTTCATGAGACAATCTAACATTTTTCTCTAATGTTTTAATAGCTGACATATATTTCTCTGCATCTGATCTTTAAAAAAATCAGTTAATGAATCAGCTTTTTTCCTGTTTTAAAATTCTATGATTATACAGACTCCAACTGAAGTTAACTTAAGGTGACAAGAATAAATTTGTGACATTTCACATCATTAAAATGAGTATGGAGACCCTTATTCTTTGAGGGTAAATACGCTTCTGACTCATTTCCAAATCAAATTATCACAGATATTTTCTTTAAGTGGAAAGGTACATCGCTTAAAATTTAAAGTGATGATAAAAACAAAATGGGGGGAGACGCCTGGGTGGTTCAGTACTTCAAGCTTCCAACTCTTGATTTCAGGTCACGATCTCATTGTTTGTGAGTTTGAGCCCCATGTCGGGCTTTGTGCTGACAGTGCAGAGCCTTCTTGGGATTGTCTCTCCCTCCTTCTATGCCCCTTCTCTACTCACTCACTCTCTCTGTCCCTTTCTCAAAATAAATAAATAAACTTAAAGAATGGAGGAACATTCTGGTTCTTTTTTAGCCTTCAGTTATGATTTTAAGTTTATACTCCATGGAGGTTTCAATAGTAATCTTTTAGGTTAATATGAGTTTTGTCACATTTGGGAGTGGGAGTGGGAGTGGGGGTACGTATGTCCTCCTAAGACTTAATAATATGCTCACATCCAAACAAAGTCTTAGAGGTAAAATTACACTCATTACTACTAAGAATGAGGTATATAATTAACTGCTTTAAAAATACTTGAAATCAGCTATATTTGATACATAATCCATCAATATGTTTGTTCTATGAATGTGTAATAAAACAATGACAGGGGTGCCTGGGTGGCGCAGTCGGTTAAGCGTCCGACTTCAACCAGGTCACGATCTCGCGGTCCGTGAGTTCAAGCCCCGCATCAGGCTCTGGGCTGATGGCTCAGAGCCTGGAGCCTGTTTCCTATTCTGTGTCTCCCTCTCTCTCTGCCCCTCCCCCGTTCATGCTCTGTCTCTCTCTGTCCCAAAAATAAATAAACGTTGAAAAAAAAAATTTTTAAAAAAACAATGACAAATTTATATTTGTCAATTTAAAAAGAGGAGGAAAAATGAGTGCCATCTTGTGGAGAGACCTACCACATAGAAGCAACCTCTGTTTTTCCTTTTGTTTTTCTTTTTCATACAAACTTTGTAAAGGACTTCCTTTGGCCTTCATGTACCTTGCTCTTTTCTTAATGTAAAGGAAATACATTATTTTTCCAATGGAGAGGATATTGTAGGCTAGAATATATGTGGAAAAATCAATGCTGTAGTCTGGACAATGTTAATAAAGAAGTCTTAGTGGGATTCTGGAACATTCTGAAGAATGTATAGATGTTTTCCTACCTTGTACGCAATTACCAAAGGGGTAATATTCATTTGAATAAGGGCAGGCCCTAATGGTGACCAAATAACTATGTGTGTGACAGTATGGATCTCTCTAGAATCTCATCTGCTCTGTCATAGTAAAGAAACTGAGGCAGCTTATTAGATTCAGCATTTCCAAATTTCATAATCATGAGTTCATCATACCAATGCATTCAAAGACACACTCATTTATTTTATGTTGGATGTATTTAGCCTGACACTTTCATTAGAAAAGTGTTTATTTTCAGTATATTTTTAAAGGAGGACTTGCTAAATAACATAGGAATAATCATCATCACTATGTGAATTATACTGGTAATAATACTGGTCATGATAATAGCAATTATGATTTTTGAATATAGCATGACAGGTACTTTAGATATAATATAAAACCTTCTTAACAACACTGCTAAATAAACACCACATTATTTGATACTTACAAAGTTGAGTCTCAGAGAAGTTAAGAAAATTGGTCAGGGTTATAGAGCTGGTAGCAGCAGAGCTGGGATTTGAATCAAAGATCACAACTTCCAAGGAAAGTTGTGAAGTCCCAATTTTTGAGACTTCAGAGTAACTGCAGTCGCAAACAACCATGTTGGAAAATAAAAGCCCTCCAACGTATGGCCTTAAATCCCATTTTAATTATTCTGGCCATGCACCATTTTCCCAACATCCCAGCCAGGACTAGAATTATGAAAATCACTGTATGCTCCACTGAAAAACAGTTTCATTAGCATAGAATGCAATCTAGCTGTTCCTTGGTGGGGGACAAAAATTACCCTCAATTGTAAAAGCTTGTTAACTAGAGATCGCTTTCCAGTTGGAATATCTCTATTCAACATTAGATAAAAGCTAATTAACTATGAACCATGAAATGATTCAATACTAACTTCTACCCCAAAGCAGAATTTTCCAGGTTTCAAGTTCTATACCTGATAATGAAACTTTTCTTCTTTTTTCAGAATGGAAATATTTCTTCCATAAATAAAAATTTAAAAAAAGTATTGTGACTAAAATCTCAATAACATAAATTAAAAATGTACTCGATAATTCTAATTTTTTCACTTTTGCTAGAGGTGTATGTGAAAATTTATTTTTGTTGTTATTGTTGTGATGGGGTCTTTTTTTTGTCCCAATTATGTACCTCAGTAATTTTTGATAAATCACATATTTAAGTGATTAGTATAGACACTAAAGTTACAAATATTATTCATAGCAGCATATTTTGATGTTTTACATTAAAGCAAGAAGAATTTCACCTGAAAAATAAAACACACAAACTAGATTCCAGGAAAATGTTCATTTAAAAATAAATATACACATTTCCATTCTTTTGGGCTTTTTCCATGTTTCAAGGTATGGATATCAATAAAGGCAAATTAGATAATACACTTTTCTTTATTCATAATCCCTTTATTTTTTACTGTTTTAGTTTCTGACCATTTAAATGATTAACCCAGGGATACCTCTAAACTTCATCTTCCTCATCTGTTAGATTAGTGATTTTTAAAATTTTAGAGCAATGGTTTTCAATTTGTGAGTTACACAGCACTGGTGATAAGTGGAAATTTACAGAGTCTGGAAACTCTTACACATAAATAAGATTGGATTTTTGTATGTTGGATTAATGATATGTCATACACTCGCATGCATATACATAAATACGTACTGTTTATCAAATGTCAATACTGTTGCTTTTGACTAATACAATGAAAATTCATTTGACAATGTATTGGCCTCATCATTATTACCCTGTATGTTCGTAGTTAACCAGGATTAAACATACAGCTATCACAGATGGGATCACATTGAGAAACGTTGTCAGAGGTGGTAATATCTTTTTCCTTGGTGATGGTCATCTCAGTATCACTCAGAGATACATGGAGCTGTCCAAGCATAGCTTGGTAAAGAGGAAAGAGAGTGAGAAAGAATGTAACGTATCAACAACTAGCACTGGCCTTTGGCCGGTTCACTACTTTTGTCTTTCCTCTTCTAAAATAACCTCAAGGTCCAGTCTAGATCATATACCACAATTAGGATCGCATTATGGGTAAAAATGCCCAAGCAGTGAGTAGGCCAATATTTCTTCTGTTCACTACCCTCAGCCTCCTCCTTCAACCTTTTTTTTTGAAATTGTGAGCTTTTGGCTGTTTTCCCCTATTATTCAGGAAATGGCCAGCAAGAATGTGCAGGAAGGATCAGAACAGCCAGTGTTTGGTTTGGGGCAGAAAGGCAGAGCTGTGCAGCTAGGCATCCTTCGCACTGAGGTACAGAGACCACTGAGCCTCCCTGCTACCATGTGCAAGTTCAAAAAGAATAATTTCAATGTAAAAGTTCAGTTGGTTGCTCTGTAGTGAAATAAATTATTTCAGCTGCTACATTTTTGAAGTTACTCTATCAGAATTTTAAATCCTTTTCCATACATCCCCTAAGGGCGTGTGAGCTGAACCAAGCCTCCTTTCTGTTTTATGATTTCTAGGCTGACGGGAGTTCACAGCAAAAATAACTTCCGAACATCAATCAAGCCCTGTCCGTCTGCTCTTTTATTCGACATGCTTCCTTTTCATTGTAATAATATACTCTTTTTTACATTTAAAACATGACATTCAATACAAATCACTCGTTAAGAACTTTGTACGAAATGCAAACCTTATCAAATGTAGGAAAGTAAATAGAAATCATGGTGGAAAAAAATGAAAGAGCATAATATGGGTTCAGTGGAATTATTTTTTTTGTAGTTAAAGTGAACACAATTCTACAGCGCATTTGAATGCTTTTGTACTCTTATTTTAAACAAAAGTATACAGAGTGCCTTTAAACAAAGTGAAAGAAGGAGGGATATATTACCAAAGAAAATGGTCTGGCACAAAAATGTAAATACCAAAATTTATAAAACCAAAATACTAAAAATCTTAAATTCTTAAGATTTTTCTAAGTGTTTCAAATAATTGCTTGGTCTGATTCTGGAAAAAAAAGCCACAAGGGAAGTGGTTACTTCTTAAAATGAAGTGTTTTTTCAATTACAGGTTGCAACATTTTAGTGGGTTGTGAAACCAATTTAGTGACATTGGTTAATGAAATAGAATAGAGCAGACCCGATCTGAAAATAAAGGAGGGCACTGCACATCACAAAGTTTTTTTTTTTTAATTAAAATTGTGTGTTTGCTAGCAATATAAAATGTATCATTTGCTGTGTAGTAGGCCAAAAAGTGACAAAAAATACCTACAAATTATCTCTCTATGCTCAGAGAAATCATGCTTTTGCAAGGTGTTTTGGACTTCTTCTATAGAAACATAATTATACTTCCTGCATAGTTTATGTTACTTAATCCAAAGAAAATGTGCAAAACCCAGCAGGGTATTTTGAGAAACAGATTAGTCAAGAAAGATGACTATTTTGATCCTAGCTAATATATCTCTGGTTATTAAAAATATAAATCAGTGTTGCCAACAGATTTAATTAAGATCATACTCGACATGAAAAGGACAACATAGCATCTTTGGAGAGCCACAAGCATACTTCCAATATCTGTACATTCTTAACACCAGTTATCGGTTTCCGTTACAACCAAGACTCTTAAATTATCTGTAGAGGGAGCCAGTTAACAACCAACAGAACAACCAATATTTCTCATCATGTTTGGATTTTTAAGCACTTTATTTTTTGCCAAAATATTTGGTTTAATAATAACGATGCTGATAAAATAATATGATATGCAACAAAACTAATGATAGCTGCATTTCTTTGGGTAATCCTCTATATGACTAGGCACTATAAATATATCTCATTTAATTTTCTGAACAATCCTATGAAGTAGATTTTACAGCTTCCATTTTTTGAGAAACACAAAAGTTCAGAAAGATTTAATAATTAGTGGAATATCTCAGAATTTAAACGCAAAAGCCAGTGTTCTCATTATCTCTCAGGATAATGAGACATAACACATGCAACAGAATAAATGTGGACCCCTGCCTCATACCATATACAAAAATTAACTCAAAGTGATTAAAGACCCAAGTGTAACTCAAACTATAAAACTCTTAGAGAAAATTATAGACATAAATTTTTGTGACCTTGGACTAGGCAGTGGTTCTTTCAACCTACCACCAAAAGCACAAGCCACTAAAGAAAAAAAAAAAATAGAAAAATTGGACCTCATCACAAGTAAAAACTTTTGTGTATCAAAGGATACTACAAAGAAAGTTAAAAGACAACCTTTAGAATAGCAGAAAATATTTGCAAATCACAAATCTGGTAAGGGTCTAATATCCAGAATATGTAAAGAATACTTAAAAATCAACAATAAAACGACAAATAACCCAACCGAAAAACTGGCAAAAAAATTTGAATAGAAATTTCTTCAAATAAGTTATACAAATGGCCAATAAGCACATGAGAATATGCTCAACATAATTAGTCATTAAGGAAATGTAAGTCAAAAAACGACAAAGAGATATCACCTCATACCCATTGTGATGGCTATACATTTTTTTTTAATGGGAAAAGGTTTTGATGAGAATGTGGAGATTTGGGTACTTCCCTACATTGCTGATGGGAATGCAAAATGGTGCAACTTCTGTGGAAAATCAGCTCCTTAAAAAGTTCAGTTATATGACCTAGCATTTCTACAACTAGGTGTCTTCCCAAGAGAAATAAAAACATATGTTCCCCCAAAAAAATCTTGTACACAAATGTTCGTGGCAGCATTATTCATAATAGCCCAAAAGTGGAAACAACTCAAATGACTATCAACTGATGAGTGAAAAAAATTTGCATTAATGAATGAATCAATAAACAAAATGTGGTATACTCACACAAAAGAATATTATTCAGCGATACACAGGCAAAGGCAAAGGCAAAGAATGGAGTACTGAAACAAAATATAAATACTGAAAACATGCTAAATGAAAGAAGGAACAGAGAAAAAGGCCACATAGTATATGATTCCATTTAAATGAAATGTCCAGATAGGCAAATCTACAGAGACAAAAAGTAGAAGTTTTGGTGGTTGCAAGTTCCTGAAGGGAGGGGAGATTGGGGAGTGACTATGAATGGAGCTCCTTTTTAGGCAATGAAAATATTCTGGAATTAGATGGTGGTAATAGTTCCACAATTCTTTGAATATACTAAAAATCACAGATTTGTATACTATAAAATGGTGAATTTTATGATATGTAAATTATATATTAGGAAAGAAAGCAAGCATAGTTTGGGAGGGTAGTATGGGAATAGGAAATGAATCTTAGGAAGGAAAATAGTTCAAGCATAAGGCTATGTTTTCACTCAGTTATTCCACAAACATTCATTGGGCACAAACTATGTACCAGGCATCTTGATAATCATAGGAGACACTGAGAGGAACCAATTATTAGAGAACTTTGGTCTTGTCGGAGAGACTCTGAAATTAAAAAAAAAAAAAAAAAAAAGTAATGTCGACTGGATAACGAATATAATTTAAAGAATATGATAAGAAAACTGTAGAAGTGAACGATATCTCCCCACTAACTTTGCTAGTGAGGCCAATAGATAAAATCATGTAAAGCATTAGTATGGTGGAATTATGTTTATAATTTTTCTTTCAAAAAATTAACTATCATATCATATGTCATTTCTAGAAGCTTTTACAACAAATTAAAACAAACCTATATAATGTTTTTTGTTTTTGGTTTTCCCTGAAGTAACTTCCCACACATTCACCTCACTGTAACTTGACTTGTTGCTTCCTTCATATTGAGTGCCATTGCTCAGAAAGGAATGGAATCAAGATCTGAGCATCCTTGACTTTTCTAATCCATTCCATACATTTTGTGGCTTTTAGGGCACTAAGCAGGTAACACGAAGAAGGTCAGTGTGGTAATATGAGTGTGAATATGTGAGACCTAAGTCGTTTTCCTTAGCTGCCAATTATGAATATTTATTTCTGGCTTCCTCAAACTGACATTTTCCCATTCCTTCTTAAAGGATGTTTCTTAGAAAGTAAACATATGGTCCATTTATTTATGGTTGCATGGTTCCAAGAACACTATATTATGTTATCAGCATTTAGTTATGCATAACCAATGCGAAAGAATGTTTTAGCTGCTCAGCAATTTCTCCTGATAAGAGCTAAAGTCACTACTGTCCTACAGATGAGAGAAAAGTGTGTCTCCCCTGAGCCTACAGAATCTCTGTTGAAATTTTTGCATTTATGAAATAGTCCATAAAAAGATTATTAGGTTTTTAAAAATGTTTTAAGGTAAAAACAAATGTTGGAAGGTGGTTCTTGTTCCCAAAATCCTGTAAAATCGTTTTCATCATCATCATCTCCTTGACAGAATATCTATACCTGTCTATAAATATTTATTCAGTGTTAGCCAACAATGAAGGAGGCCACTGAAGCTACATTATAAGGAAAAGCCTATGGTTGCATTTACTCCCAGTAAAACTAACAAGAGCATAAAAATAAATAGCTAGGTTGAAACCTAGCTTGAATTGCCTGGGTGGCAACATAACATAACATTCGTGTGGTCTCTAGTGCACTAAAAGCCAGAACACTTAAAAAAAAAAATCCCGTCAGATATAAGATACTCCCAGACATGTAAGATTACTTTGTTAATACAACTAATTCTGTTTTTATTCCTCTCCTAAAATGCTTAGATTTAGCTACATCCATCAATTGGGATGAATATAATTGCACTTCCTGTGCTTGTATTGTGACAAAGCAAGAAGAAAATAGATTTCTGTCATTCTTTTTCCCTAGGACTGGTATATAGTGTTACATCATGAGGAGAAGAAAGAATACTAAAAGAGAGGTTGTAAACACAGCAGAAAATGTAAGTCCGTGGTCAACTCTACCACTGACTTTGATGGAGAACTTAGGCTATACAGAGCTGGCCTTTTCTCATGTATAGAATGGATTAAGTATAATCATTCCCTCACAAATTTACTAAGAATATTTAATTAGATAAATTATTACATAAAAGCATGTTGCAAACACCAGAAAAAATACACGTTAGCTGGTTATAATATGTATGCAACATAAACAGAAAAAAATCATCTTCATGTTTTATCCTTTCAATTGTAGAATTTATGTTTGATGAGGGCAGGGATTTCTCTCTGGGTTTTCCATTGCTATATCTCTAGCACCTGGCACAGAGTAGGAACTCAGTAACTGTGCTGATCCAATAAGTGAACGAATATGTAAGATGTATATTACTTTCCTTTCTGTTTTTCCCTAAAATATATATACCTGATACAAAAGTATATATTTTTATTTCTGCTCCCTAAACAGAATAAAACATAAATGCTGCTTAATTTAATCAATCACCTGAAAGCAATAAAAGAGCACATTTTTAGAATAGAAAGGAGAAATTCAATACTGTGCATAAATCAGTACTGACTGAACACATGTTATGCTGTTACACTAACAAGAAAGGAGAGTTTGAGATATTTCTAGTGATTTCTCTTGATTTATGTATTAGAGTTGACTGTGGACCTCAAATCAGCAGGCAGGGAGGGACAAAACCTAGTAATATCTGGAATCTCTGAATCTACACCTCATCCCTCAAAACACATACTGATTTTTTTGACGGCTTATTGGAGTTGCACAAGAGAAACAGAACCATGGTCACTAAACTTTTTTTAAAAAGCATTTCCAAGAAAAAGGGACTTTGTGAAAGAATTAGAATTGAATTTCCTTTCCTGAGAAAGGAAAGCGTCTGCATTTAAAAGCAAAACTTGAAAATTCATCAGATATCTCCCTGTTTCAATAATGTTTCACGTTCCCACATTTAAAACATTACAGTAGATAGTCATTCTATTTTTCTAGGAGATGACAGAGCAACTAACTTGCCCAAGATCCTGTAACTGGAAAGCACGAGAGGCAAACTTTAATCCAGGATGCTGACTCTACCTCTCATGCCCTTCCCTCTGCATCTCTCCTGCCTATTCATCTATGGAGTAAGACAACCAGAGCATGTCATCAAGTCACATCCAAGCAAGCTTGGATGGACATCCTAAATTCTACTGGCCAATAAGAATCCTATTGGCTAATTTGAAAGCAATTAGCCAGCCAAACGGAAAAAAAAAATATGGCGCATAAACGCCATGGGACATGGATTGGTGGTAGGTAGCCACAGGTGACTGCAATATGGTATGATGCCTTTCAAACTGCCCATGGAATCACCTAGTTCCTAGGACATGAAATGGTCTAGTCATCAGGGAAAAGGGAGTTACTAAAAACATAAGCAAGTAATTTAGAATTAAGTGCTATAAGGGGCACCTGGGCAGCTCAGTCAGTTAAGCATCCAACTTTGGCTCAGGTCATGATCTCGCAGGTTGTGAGTTTGAGCTCTGTGTCGAGCTCTAGTGCTGACAGCTCTCTCTCTCTCTCTTTAAAAAATAAATAAACTTGGGGCACCTGGGTGGCTCAGTCGGTTAAGCGGCCGACTTCAGCTCAGGTCATGATCTCGCGGTCCCTGAGTTTGAGCCCCACGTCGGGCTCTGTGCTGACAGCTCAGAGCCTGGAGCCTGTTTCAGATTCTGTGTCTCCCTCTCTCTGACCCTCCCCCATTCATGCTCTGCATCTCTCTGTCTCAAAAATAAATAAACGTTAAAAAAATTTTTTTAAATAAATAAATAAACTTAATTTTTTTTTATTTTATTGTATTTTTTTTAATTTTTTTCAACGTTTATTTATTTTTGGGACAGAGAGAGACAGAGCATGAACGGGGGAGGGGCAGAGAGAGAGGGAGACACAGAATCGGAAACAGGCTCCAGGCTCTGAGCCATCAGCCCAGAGCCTGACGCGGGGCTCGAACCCACGGACCGCGAGATCGTGACCTGGCTGAAGGCGGACGCTTAACCGACTGTGCCACCCAGGCGCCCCTAAACTTAATTTTTTTTAAAAAAAGAAGTGGTATAAGAAATCTAGAGCAGCTGCATAACCTACTTTTTGATAGCTGAATAGAGTTCAATAATGTCAGCTAGAAATTAGAAGGGAAGTTGGACATAGATCCATGTATACAAAATGTATATATAAACACAATCCATTAGCTTACAGTTGTTGCAGAGAGAGAAGAGGAGGGCCATGGATAGCATTTGTACAGGAAATAGAAAAGAGAATCTATAGACAGAAGCAGTGGCATCTACCCAGGAAGCCAGGAACACTCTGTGAGCAGCAAAGGAGACCCAATGAATGAGGAAAAGAGAAGTGAGGAAGGCTTGTGTCACTGTTCCTGATGGTGACTTTAACCCTCAGTGTTGGGATCAAGAGGGTAAAAAGATGGAAGAGAAAGAAGAAAGAAAGAAAGAAAGAAAGAAAGAAAGAAAGAAAGAAAGAAAGAAAGAAAGAAAGAAAGAAAGGGAGAGAAAGAGAGAAAGAAAGAAAGAAAGAAAGAAAGAAAGAAAGAAAGAAAGAAAGAAAGACAGACAGACAGACAGACAAACATAACTTCGGCCTCCATAAGAATTTTTTTGAGATCCAGAACTAGTTCTCTCTGCTTCCATGGATGTGGATGTGGATGTGGATGTTCCTGGACTTCCAAGAACTGATTTGGTATGCAGTTCTTATAAATTCCCCCTAGTTAGCTCCTTCTGTGAAGTCTCGAACTTTCTCTGCCCCCCTCAAAGATGCTGTTGTCTAAGGAGGTGGAATAAAAAGAGGCAGAGAAATGGCCAGACTAGAGTTACTTAGATCCTGGCATCTGCATTTAGATCTCGCATTTGCTGTGTAATCCAAGGCACTTCCTTGAGCCTCAGAATCCTCCTTCTTGAGATGGTGATAATACCTCTCAAGGTCTTACCTCAGAGGAGTTTACCTCTGAGAGTCATGAATACTAAGAAGATAATGCTTGTCAAGTGTCTGATAGAGTATCTTCTTCTACAAAGTAGATATTTCATACATGGCAGCAACAAACTCATCATCACCCCTATTATTATTAGCCATCAGCAGTTTTCCATCTTGGCTGCATTTTATAGGTCTGCATGGAAGAGAAAGGCTTTATAATACCAAAGACCTAGCACCACTCCAGACTGTTTCGATTGAAATCTGTAGAGATGGAGCCCAGGCAGGTTTTATTTTAAAGCCTGCCAGATGGCTTTGACATTCACTTCTTCTAGGTGAGAACTGCTGACTCTAGGTGAGTCAACTTGTTTCTACAACACCTCTTACTACCTCTGGAATGGCCTGCCTTTAAAACCGACAGGGACAACATCTCTCTACTCAGAAGTGGATTTAACATGAAGTTTCTCAAATGTAAGCTTGCAGCCCCCTCACTTCCATGAGCCCCTTCCATGACCCTAAAACGAATTCCATATTCATAATTTTGGATTATTTTTATTAAATATGGTTTCCTGTATTGGATTACTTTCAGGCTCTATGAAACCTAAATCCCTGAAATTTTGTTCAATTTCCCTTGAAGTAAACAACAGCAAAGAGCCCCAAATGCTTAGCTTGTGCCTGGATTGAATCTACTATTCAAACTTGGCATTGATTGTGCTACTTGCTGGTCCTCCCTGAATATTTGAAGAGTTGACATTACCTTGAATTCCTCTTAACTCTTATTGAGTCTCTTGTCTTTTAAAGTTCTCTTTTCTAGCCTTTTTGTTTTTAGCCTGCCAAACAGCTGGCCAAGCCGGACAAACTATGTCAACCACTGACTGAGAGCTAACCTGGCTATCCCATACTTGCACATATGCACCTCCAGTGGTAGTCTGTGAGAATTTGGGGGACATTTGTAGCAATCTAACTACCACTTCTGGATCTTTTTCCAGAACGCAGAGTAAAAACTAACATTTCCTAAAAGTAATGCTACTCAGTGACCTCCAATCCAGTATTTTATTTTATTTCCATACTGGAAATAATCATAATTTTTATGAGTATTTTTTTTATCTACCTAGAATCAGAAATTGTTCTTTTTCTTTCAATCTTCTGCTCCCTGAAAAGTCCATTATTTTCTTATTGTCCATTAATTTTCTGAAAGGAATTCTATCTCATATTTATTATATGAACTATTTACTTCATTCATAAATGCTATTTTAAATGAGGCATTGTTCTTACTGTTCTTTTAGATTTGGGGTTTATCTCTATATAAAGTAGTATGTTTTTCAGCATGATCCTCTGAGGAAAAAAAAAATAAAACCTCATCACCTAAATTATTCTGTTATTTCAAAGGCTGACAGTTCAATTCTCTGTAGAGAGATGTAGGGTCAAGATGCATGAACAAAAGTAGCAGATTCCAACCCAGCATAATTTGGTGAGGACAGAGGGGAAACAGAGCTGCAAATCATTCTACCAGCTTCTACAGGGATAAACATGGTTGCTGAGATTTTTTTTTTTTCATTGAGACAAATACCCATTGAATGAGGGTATTACTTGGCATTAAAAGCAAAAACTAAAAAGCAGAAAGCAGGGTGTCTAAGGAATGGGACCCATATTGGAAAGACTGAAAGGGAGAAAAGCTTAGGAATGGTATGGAAGCAGGCCTTGGATACCCTAGTGGAGACAGCCCTGGAAAAGCAAGGAAACAAATCACACTACATGGTGGTTTGGCATGGTGTGACTATAAATATTTTCATATTTTTTTTTCTCTTTGAAACAGAAACATACTTTGAGGGGGTTGTTAAGAAATAGGCAGTAATCTCAAAAGCACAAAACTTTAAAGATAGATTTTAGGTAATTTCCCAAATGTCATTTTAAGCAGAGGTCTATTTTTTTTAACTAAATCATCATCCTAGGTTTAAACCATTGACACCATGTTAACCTAGATAGCAAATATTTCTGTTATTTCATTAAGACATCTTATCATTTAGCAACAAGAAAACCAGAGCTACACCTTGCAATATAAAATGAAAAGATCTACTGATTCAAATTATTTCTCCCACCTTCCTTTTTTCTATCTTTTTGTAAAATTCTTCATGTTTTTAATATTTTTGTTTCATTTATTATTTTCTTTGGTTTTCCTTAGGTGAGTGTTGCTTTGTCTCTAAAAATGTTTTCAATATCTGGAGAGCCACTAAATGTCCTAGATGGTATCTGATCATCTATGATTAACAAGAATGTGGCTGCATCTTCAGGAAATGGCATTCTGAGTTTTGTTGAGTCTTGCTGAAATTCGCTGAGTTATTTCATTTGCAAACAAATGTTTTCATCTACCTTGAAAGGCCTAATTGACAGAGTTGCAGCATTAGCTCAGGAGAAATAAAACTACCTTTTGCAAAATTTCCTTTTTGTAGCTCTTTGCTCTTTACCACCAGGTGACAAAATTATGCACTTACATGAGGAAGTAGTTTAAATATGGTGGCAGCTGTGGCATATGACTGCCTCGGGCAGTTAGAAATGTTTCCACTGACACCTCTGAGAGAGAAAATCATCACTCAATCTAACTATAAAAGCTACACAGAGACAAAAATCAATCATTCTAAAAGAGCAAAGAAAAATATCATGTATCATAAATATACAATGGCGGCTGTACATTAATAATAGATACATATTTATTTCTTCCACTTATAAAATATCATGCCTCCAAAGAGTATAAATACAATATGTGTACATATGATGAGTGTGTTACCCAATAACAAACATTCTGATACTCAGGCATAAAATAATAATTAAATTCAAAAACAGAATTTTATACTTTAAACCCTTTCTCAGATGAGAATAACAAACTTGGAGGCAAAGTTAATGTTAAATGCATATCATTACAGAACACTGTGAGTCTGCATTTTAATAAGATCACTGAAGACTCAGAAATGTTTTGCAAGTTGGCTCTGGTCCACAAATCTTTAAAATTTATGCTCATATTTGCTTTGCCCTATGTACCCAGGTACCATTTCAACTTTTTAGGTGTTTGCCTGTTTTTCTCCAGAGGAAACGGATTTCAGATTTCTGCGAAGTTAGACTGGCTTATAGCTAAACTTCCATTACTATCACCTTGTAAATCATAACTCAGCTCTCAAAAAATATATTAAAACTTAAGTAAAAAGTACTAAGTTGTTTTAAATCTGTACTTCCATGATATCAATTTCAATGAGGCCCCATCACCCATTTTCTTTTTTGCATTGGATAAAGTGATATTTTAAATCCTCAAGTTATTTTCTGTAACTTAAGAATATTAAAAATACAAATAAACAGAACCACTAAATGCTCATAATCTTGAGAAAAGCCATCACACTGCATAGTAAAAAGTCATCCTTAGAAGACTCACATCAAGGGGAAAGGGAAATACATGAACACATTCACACATAGACACACACACACACACACACACACACACACAGAAATTTGGGGCACAAAACCCAGATTTGCTTTCCTGCTGTCAGTTTTTAAGTAAACAAGCAACAACAATAAAAACAGAACAGATGATTATTTCCAGCCAGAGCTGATCTTCCTTCCTACCCTTTCAGTTATCCAGAAAGGTGCAACACCCATGCCTGAGAAACTGTGACATCAGGATGATCTGCTCTCATGATGATAGAGTATGTTCTAGAACAGGAATTTCATCAAGCATGATAAAATCTGCTCGTAAAGGCACTTCTATGGACAGGTTGTGTCCCCCTTGTAATCTTCACACAAAGCTGAGAGGGGAAAATGAGTGGAGGATGCAGAGGTAGAAGATGATTCTATGTGAGTTTTATTGCCCAAAAAATAGATACTTTATAACCTACCTTACAGGGGCTCTGAAAGGGGCTGTCTTTCCTTATTTATGAGGAAGAAGAAGGCAAGTTGAAAACCCTCTTTCCTAAAGAAGAAATATTTTCTTGGTTTCAGTAAGGTCACAATAAAACTAATAGTGAAAATACCCCACTAAATTTAGAAACTTCTCTTAAAAGAGAGTCATACTAAACTTAAGTGGACATGTCTATAATTTTCAGTGATTAGAAATAGTTACTTCTGGTGAAAAAAAAAGAAGAAATAGTTACTTCTGCTGAGGAACAATAGAAATCCATCAGTCAGACTTGAAGGAAGTACACTGTTATAGGGGTCGTTGTTTGCTCTTTATAATAAGGGTTAGGCACTCATAAGTTGCTACCATCCCATATTTTCTTATCTATTAAATATGGTTAATTGGGAATAACCTGAGAATATTTCCCTTCAATCTTCTCCAAGAAGATACACAATGTGAAAAGTTTCAATATCCCCCGATCTGCACTTCCATCATATCTGCCTTTTCAGGCACCCCTGCCCCATTAGTACCTTGCAGTTCACGGGGGAAAAAATGGATGCAACAGAACATTTTCATCTTTTCATCACAAAACCTGCCAGTCTCTCTGAATCTCTATCCACTTTGTCTGCCTTCCTTGTACAGAAGACACATTCTGTCCCTACTCAGATGGAAGGCTGTGCCCCTCACTTGGGCTCCATTCTCTCCCCAATTTACCTCTAGGGGTCATCATTCCAGCAGTTATCCTCATGGATCCTGCATTAACATTTCTTCTCTTTCAGCTGGAGTATTTCCACTAGCGTGCAAACTATTCTAAGGCCTCTCCTTCAGAAAGTCTATTTCCAGTCTTCTCATCCTTTATTGACCACTGCCCTTCTTTGCTTTCTCAGAAAAGCTATCAAAAGAGTGGTCTCCTGGCAAATGCATTTCATTGCCTCCTGTTCACTCTTCTGTAATCAGGTTTCAATTTCCTCTCCTCCACTGAACCTGATTTTACCAATCTTACCAGTGACTTACATATTACCAGCCTGCATCATTCAGTAGGAGCCAATACTTTTGTCACTCTTCCTTTATTCAAACTTTTTTTCCCCCTGTTGGTTTCTGTGACAGTGCACTGTTCTGATTTCCCTCCTAGCTTACTGCCTAATGAAAAGTTATCCTTAGATGTACCTACACCAAAGGTGAAGAAAGTACATATGGTCTTTGCTGGACTTCTGCTCTTCTTCCAGACCTCTAGATGTCTACTTCTTCTTTTATTTATTGGAGGCCATATACTACGATTGCATTAATTAAGATGTAGCCATTGAAGACTCCTATATTTACAACTTCCACTTGAACTTCTGTCTTGCATCTCCAGACACAGTCCAAGAGCATCCTTGATATCTCCATAAGAGAACATTTGGGTTCTTTTTGCAAAGTGTTTTTTCCGCAGTCTTCCATTTCTTATTGTACTCTACGCTCTGCTCCTCAAGTTAAAAACTGGGGAATGATCTTTTCCCTCACCTCCAGAGCCTAGCCATCAGCAATACTCATTGGATTCATCTCCAAAATGTATTTCAAATCATTCCTCTCAATCCCCCCTGCTACCAGTTTGGTCCAAGTCACAATCATGTTTCTGCCAACTGCCAGGTCCTCCTAAACAGCTACCTCCTACTTTACCCATTTCCCCTTGGGAATCCATTCTTTGCACCAGTTTTCTTTTGAAAGCAGAAATCAGACCAGGTTTACTCAGCTGCTTAGGTTCTTCAGAGGCTCTCCAGTGCTCTTTGAATGACGAAGTTCTTTCCATGGGTTCCAAGGTACTTCCAGTCTACTTGTCTGACTTCATTTCCTGGCATTCCCATTGCCACTTACCGTGCTTCCTTCTGCTTCTTGGATATGCCAAGCTTGTTCCGATATTGGGTAGTTGAGTTTTCTTTTCTCTGGAAGATCTTATCCCAGACCTCACATAATGGGGCCTTCTTACTGTTCAGTTCTCAGCCTGCCTGCCACCTCCCCAGAGGGGCCTCCTGTATCTGCCCTATGTCATGTTGCACGCCCCATCACACCTCAATCATCACTTACTACATTGCCCTTTTTATTTTTATATATTAATCATACCTGAAATGATCTTATTTTGTTAGTTACTAACTAGTTTCTTGCCTTTTTCCCTTAACAAGGCTGTAACCTTTATGAGTAGCTCAGGGACCTTTTCTGCCATCTTCAGAACTGTGTCTTCCAACACTTTAGGACACTCTCTGGAAACTTGTAGGTATACACACACACATACACACACACAGTTGAGTGATTGAATATGGATGTTTTGCAGGATATGGATGCCCAAAGAGATATTCTCTGTACCAAGACATCCATACAGAATAGCCAGAACCATCTGGAATGTTTTTGTGGTTGTGGTTGTTGTTACCCTATACAGGTGCTATAGAATACAATGAAACCTCAGAGGATAAACATTTCTAAATTGATACAAAATTGACATTGTCATGTTGCTTTTCTTGTAGTACCCAATAATGACTCCCCTGTTTTCCAGGAAATATTTTAGTGATGGAAAGGACAACCATAAAGGTTGTCAAATGTTCCAGTGTAAGTGTGATTAATGGGTATTATGGTTTCTATTAACTCAATCAAAATACCTTTTTTGTAGTAGTCTTCAGAAACCTACTCCTTTCTGAATACTCCCTATCTTAGTAAACTGTACCACCTATCACTTAGCTGCTCAAGCCAGAAATATGGAAGATATTCTAGACCTTTCCTTCTCATTCATTCCACCATCACCCAACCCATCACCAAGTTCTGTTGATTCTACTTTGAAATACATTCTGCAAATAAGTTTTCTTCATATTTATTGTTACCATCATATCTAAGCCACAATTTCATTTTCCTTGAATCGTTACAATGTCCTAACCTTTATCACATTCCTACTAAACCCATTCTCTATACAGTAATTACAGCAGTCCTACTAACACTCAGTTACTTCAATAACTCAAACCTACTGCCAATCTAGGGCCTTTACCCATGATGCTTTCTCTGTCTAGAAAGCCCTGCCCCTCCATTTTCATTTGGCTGTGGCTCTCTCATTCTAGTGGATGCTCTGGTGTGCTGCCTGGATTCCTCCTTCAAACTGATGTGCTTGCTCCTATGATTCTGGAACATCCTATGATGTTCCTAAGATCCTCAGTCAGTGACTGAGGGCTCTCAGCTGAATTCCCAACCGGGCATTATCCTTATTTCAGCAACGTTGTCTGAGATCACGCTCTTGAGGAGCAAGCAGCTCCTACCCAATGCCTGGTAAGATATCTCTTTGTGCTGGCTAGAGGGGGGATATTGTATACAGACCAGGCCAGGCCCTTTTGCTTCAAGGAAGAGACAACTCTGAAGGTATGTCTCAGCTCCAGCACTTTCCATAGGATTGTCTAAAACTGTTGCAGCTTCGACCTCTGCCCAGTTTTGCTTCTTTCACCTTTCTTCAAGTTTTCTTGTCATTCTCACAAGCACCGTCTCCCCTCCACCCCACTCCCCGCCCTGCCTACCACCAATCAATCTCTGGCTCTCAAGTCTTAGAGTGTGTTTCCTGGGAACCCAATCTATGACAACACCTATTTAAAAAGTTCTTTCCTGGGGCGCCTGGGTGGCGCAGTCGGTTAAGCGTCCGACTTCAGCCAGGTCACGATCTCGCGGTCTGTGAGTTTGAGCCCCGCGTCGGGCTCTGGGCTGATGGCTCGGAGCCTGGAGCATGTTTCCGATTCTGTGTCTCCCTCTCTCTCTGCCCCTCCCCCGTTCATGCTCTGTCTCTCTCTGTCCCAAAAAATAAATAAATGTTAAAAAGTTCTTTCCTAACATCTGTAACCAAAGTTAAAAAACCCTCATCCCCACTATGCCACTACATGCCATTATTTTCTCCCATAGTATCCTGTTCTTTTCCTTCATAAACTTTAATACAAATTTTTAACTCTGCAGACTGAAAGCCCCATAAGGGCAAGAAACATTTCTATTACAGTGCTTGGTATATGTGGTTATTGAGTTTAAAAACCACATTCTTTTTCCATGGTAGCTATCAAGACATCAATAAAACATCCTGTGTTGAACTGGTCTCAGATCTCCACACTACTCAAAGATGCCAAAGGATCATTGCTACTATAGAACTGAGAATCATCAAAGCTATAACAATCTAAACCCAAACAGAACACTACCAAGTCCAGCTTCACTGTCACAAAGTAATCAACTTATTACAGATATTTCCTATTTTCACAAATATTTAAGAAAATTAAAGACTTAAAGGTACATATGAAAGTGCCTTCCTATAAAGGAGAATATTTGATTCTTTAAAATCGAATTTCTTCACAACTTGAGGTATCAAAACTTGATATCAAGTTTATCAAGGTATCAAAAGCTTGAGGTCAATTTGGCATCTCACACTTCAGAATATAGACCAGTCCTCTTTGAGAGGACAAAATAGTTAAATTTCAGTTTCTTAAAAATAGAGAAAAAATAAAAACACAAAAAAATCTCCTACCTATGAGAGAAGTCAAGTAAAAATACTTAGCATATGTCCTTTCAGATTTTGATCACATAGGTTATACTCTTGCTGAGCAAAGTGATTTTATTCTGACCTTGATTCAAGCTTAAATCTAGCCCAAAGCTACTGATGAATCATATATCAAAAGTTTTCCAAGGTAATTATTATGAAAAGTCTATTTTAAGAGTCATCTTAAAGAACAATATCATGCTAGGATAATAACTTGATTTTCCCCTTCTTTAGAGAACTCCACAGAGTGAAGGTCATTGGGTCCACTTTTTATAATTATCATATAATCACTGGAACTATGAATAGCATACTCTATTCAAGTGTCTCAAATGCCTTATCCTCATTAAGTTTAATCAATTGAAATTTTTAGGCCTTGACCCTGAACTCAAAATATGCTTCCATTATTTGTAAGTGAATGTGTGTGTGTGTGTGTGTGTGTGTGTGTGTGTAAGTGGGTTTAGTAGATTTTCTATAAGTCATACATATCTTGAAAAAGAAAATGAAGAAAGAAAGTTTTGCTTATGGTAACTTCTAAATAATGATGAAAATTTAAGCAATCAGAAAACAAACTCATAACATTAGAGAACAACAATGATTGAATAGACATAAGCTATTCTCAAAATAAAAAAAAAAAGGTGAAATTCAAAACATGAGAATGAAAAAAGCCCAACATCATTTCTTGCTTAACAAAACACATTAGAAAGGGACCAGTAGTTTCCATTTTTTTTCATTAGAAACAAAGAGTTCAAAGAATCGTAGACAAATTAGTGGTCTCGGTTTAGATATGTTCCCCAGTTGGCAAGAAAAACTAATGATTTAACAATAAATTTTCACAAAATCGCACTAATCATTTGTCCATGAAAAAGAATCAATATTAAAACTTACAACATTTCAGAAAAAGATATAAACAGTTAAATAAAACTTTAGTGATCATTTCACACTGTATTAATTTATAATATGTTACAATGGAAAGTGTATATTAATAACATATTTACAAAGTTCATATGCATGTAAAACACAAAAAATATATTCCTTACTCTCAAGGAGTGTGGCCCATATATAGCATGAACCAATGGATCAAAAATTCTTTACAGCTGTGGACTAGAAACACATAGGTTTCCTTTAGTGCATTTCAGATTCAGTGGCCCATGTTTTCTATAAATCATAACATACAACATATATATTGTAGTGCCTACAGAGAAATAAATCTGGGAGAATATATGCTAAAATGTTAATAGTGATTATTACCACAGACTTGACCCTTCTATATATCTTCAAAGAATTTATATATTTTTTACAATGAACTAACATTAGTTTTACAAGCAGGGGAAAATAATAAAGGAAATTGTTCATTAAAATGGACAATCAGAACTGTCCGGGCAATCTCTTGGCAAGCAATCTGGGGGATCTGTTACTATTTGGTATAAAGTGAAAATTACTTTTTTTAAAAATAGAGTATGTGTTTAATTTCATAGTGTCTGGGTTAAAATTTTATTAAGATCTCATTTTCATCAAGGATGCATTTATCTGAAGAAAAACCTTCCAAACAAAAGCGAAATCCTTAAATCACAAGATAATAATGCTAAAGTCAAAGAGCAAATGTGAAGTATATATTCTCTAGCCAAGCTGGAACTTATCCAAGCTGTGTTCTTTGTTATTCTCATATCACAGCAGAAAAACTCAAGATGTAAAGATGTTATCTGGTTTCCTTTTTTTTTTCCTAGAATAAAACCAGAAGTGCCCTGCTAACCCTATCCCGTATCAGTAGAGGTAGCAACAAACCCAGTTAAAAACTGGTAAATTTAGAGGTGACTATTACTATCTTAAGAAGAGTCGAAACTTTCTATAAAGCATAGGGTTCAAATAGAGAGGAGTATTTCCCTAAAAGGCATTAATTTTTTGACCAATACCATAATTAGTGACAAGTTTTAGGGACATACATTTTGCACCATGCAAAACATATTATATTATATATTTTATATTAAGAATTGGAAAATACATTTCTGCTTTGTTTTCTTTTGATACTAGCTGTTATAAGGGAAACTATAATAAAAGCTTCCATCACCAGTAGTGGATTTGTGGTGAAGAAGACAGAAAACATTTGAAATACTCATTCATTTAACATTCATTAAGTATTAACTGAATTCCTTATATATTCTAGTCATTGCAATGGGTGATGGGCAGATTAAAACTGCCAGGATCTCAGATGTACAGATGTTAGTCAAACTTTATAAAAGAACATCCTCTAGAATGAATAACAATTCATCAAGTTTGCAAAGGGGTCATTGCAGCAGAAACCAAACACAAGGAATCATGGAACAGCAACTCTTTATACAAGGAACCAAAAGGTTCTAGGTTGAACCACAGAAAATTTTTATTTTGCAGCTCAAAAATAGTAGAATACCTGCACTTTTCAGGCTCATTTTCCTAGTTGGGAGTGACTCAAGTGGAATGTACACATGATGGAAAGGGGCAGGAAAAGGAGCTGGAGACACGGGTAGTAATAATTATGTTAGTCATTAGGAATTTGGACTAAGCCTTCTGTATCACTGCTCCTCAGAATTTAAGTGAATACCAATTATTGGTACATGCTGCTAAAATGCAGCTTCTAATTCAGTAAGTGTGGGGTGGGGACCTGAGATTCTGCATTCCTAACAAGCTCCCCAGGGATATCGAACCTGCCAGTCCGAGGATGGCCCGCTGAGCAGTAAGACGTAGGTCTCAAAATTTCTCATGACTAAGAATCACCGGGGAAACCTGCTGAAATGCAGATTTGTGGGGCATTTTACTGATCCCATAAGATCTGGAGTAGGTCCAAGAACCACATGTTTTTTGAGTACTCCAAGTGGTATTGAAAGAGGTGGTCCTTCACGTAGGGACAAACTGAAAACTAGACAGTTGGGAGGTGTCCATTCTCGCATTGTAAAAAGCCAAAGGATGTCAAGATGAGAGAAGAGTGACAAATATTGATTAATTATTTAAAAACAAGAGCAGCAGCAACAACAACAACAAAGGTAAGAAAAGGACCACATGGAAGCGTACAAGGGAGGCTTCAATTAGAAAAAAAAAAAGTGTTCAAAATGCTAATAAGAAGAGACTGGGTCAGTAACTGAAATGTATCTGTAACTCTGATGCTCGTAGTGCAGATAATTTCATGACTCTTTCCTATAGCTGAATCTTGGCCCATGCAAAAAACATACCAACTTAATACTTCGAGACTGGCCTAGTAATCTATTCCAAAAATTCTGCTACTAATCATAGTTCTTTTTTTTTTAATTTTTTTTTTAACGTTTATTTATTTTTTTGGGACAGAGAGAGACAGAGCATGAACGGGGGAGGGGCAGAGAGAGAGGGAGACACAGAATCAGAAACAGGCTCCAGGCTCTGAGCCATCAGCCCAGAGCCCGACGCGGGGCTCGAACTCACGGACCGCGAGATCGTGACCTGGCTGAAGTCGGACGCTTAACCGACTGCGCCACCCAGGCGCCCCTAATCATAGTTCTTAGAAAGAAAAAAAAATGACATAAGTATAAATTTACCTAGGATAAAACAAACGCACAGATGTTTCCATAGCCTGCATTTACTGCTGCTGAGTGTGTTCTCACCAAAGATAAACACTCCTTAGAGCCTCGTAAAATATCTATATATCATGCGTACCATAAACTCAGTTTGGGTTGCCTAAATGGGTTTAGGTTGCTCAACGGATATTATAAATATGCTGAATGAGAAAACTTTATGTTACTGTTTTCTAACTTTTGTTGAATGTTCATAACATCAAAAAAATACCACTCTGGTTCTACAAACTGAACCTAAACTGAACCCACAAAGTTCCAGGACTTTGCCATGCCCAGGAAAGACCTAAAGCCAGGCAGGTGTGGATGAACACCTGTTACCATCTATACCTGGGGACTGAGTTGAATCAGGTTGGATAAAGAATTAATGAGGTCTCTTTATTGAAGTGATAGATACGAAGAGGCAGTGTGCCAAGGTAAGGTTTCATAAAATCTAGGCTTTTCAGTGTTTTGTTTCTTTGGACGTGTGGATATAAAACTAGAGAGTTGGATTGACTGGCCTTCCAAATCCTAGATTTCATACATTGCTTTTACTTAATTGGGGCTAGGAAGGAAAGTGCAGCAAAATAAAAAGATTGCCATTTATCATTGTTTTCATTTTTAAAAATTCAGCAATACGCTTTTATCATTACAAACATTTTTAAAAATGAATAGAATTTTTACCACCAGAGTTAGAAATCATAGCATGGTAAATCTTAAAAGCCAAGCTTGTGAACTCAAAAAAACAATGGGGAACAAACTACACCTTGGGCTACTTCCTTGGTTTTCTAATATTGCAGTTCTGCCTAAAATGATTTTAAAGGGTTCATGACCTCTGCAGCAGGTTGCATTTCCAAAGATAAATGTAACAATATTTTACATCCTACATGCTCTTCTCAAAGGTAATCTTGACACTCCACCAACAAGAAGTGGAGTCTAATTTTTCCTTTCTTTTATCTAGATTGGCCTTAGTGGCTCGCTTGACAAACAGAATGTGTCAGAAGCAATGCATTGGGATTTCCGAGGCTAGGTCACAGCCAGCCTTGTGAGTTCTACCTGAGCATCCTAACGCTTGCTCTATTCCTCAGAACCCAGCTACCAGGCTCTGAGAGGGCAAAGCCAAATGGAGGGGCTTGTGTAGGGGCTCAGGTTGACAGCCTCAGCCCACAACTAGCTTTTACCCCACCCCCTCCCACCCCCCACAGTCCCCTTTCACCCTCTGAGCGTTGAAAAGCTATAATGACCAGTCTCTCACTTAGTCATTTACTCAGTGTAAATGAGTATTATTCACTCAGTCAGAAACTGAGTGAAGAGCCCAAGCATCAGGGTTTATAAGATAATTTCTGGGCGATTGAAATCCGCAGCCAGGGTCAGAAACAACTGACTTGTAGCATGAACAACACTCACAACACTCAGATGGAAATAACCAATCTCCTTTATACTCTCTAGACCTACAAACCTGAAAAGTAATATAATACCCAAGTAGATATTAGAAAATTATATACATAAGTACCTCATTACTATATTAAATAAACTAAAAGTTAGGGTTTAGCTAATATTCTTTGAATCATGTATTTTTGTGTTTTCTTTTTCTAATTAATAAACCTATTATGTGCAGTACTGCAGCTATAAATATAATAAGTAGGAATTCCAAGAAAGATACTACTTATTCTACCAGACTGCTCATTAGTGCATGATCTAGTAAAGAGAAATGCTTATGAATAAATATTCAAAACATGAAGCAAACATAGAGTAATTGAAGTAAGTAGTTCACAAAAGAAGGAGTAGTTATCATTCAAGGAAGGCTTCAAGGGCATACAACCAGGGCAATTTCAAATGGCTTTAATGCTCTGTGGTTGCCATCTTGAAATTCTGAATCATTTTATCTTTGAGTTTGTGTGTTTTAAGTGACATTCAATGGGCCAGTGGCACATGGACCAAGCTTGGAGCCCCAACTCACATAGCGTCCTGCAATCCCCCAGACAGGTTCTTACCTCTTCCTCCCAAATCAGCTCCCCCCCTACTCTGGGTTTCTCTGCTCCCTGCCTAGGGCAGGGGTGAGGGCTTGGTCCCTTATTGGGAGCCTGTGTGTAGGTAGGCACAGGCATGCATTAGCATTTGAGGGGACTGCCAGCCCCACAATGCACTCCATGGTCCACCTGTCAACCCCCAGTCCAGGTGTCTAGTGTAGAGGATGTAGTCCCTTAGGAGTCACTTGTCCACAAAACTGTGGGAAAAGGACACTGACCATTGATTTCCTCACTTCTAGGTGGGGCCTTGCCTTTTTCTTTTCTTTTTTTTGTTTTTTGTTTTTGTTTTTTTTTTTTTTTTATTTTTCTGCACTTAGCTCCACAAATTACATAGCTGGCCCTAGTTATCTTTGTTTCTGAGGAAGTGATGCTTACATTAACTCTGTGAGAAATTACTGAAGCACAAACTCAGGCAAGTCTACCTACAGCATTTTGTTCAATTACGTATGTGTGATGTGTTAGGTAATAGCATGAAATTGGACTAATCATTCAATCACATTTCTCAACAGAGGTGACAAAACAAAACTGATATGCATTAATTGGATGGCAGACAAGTGATGAGAAAGTACAAGTCAGGCAGGAGGAACATGGATCAAAAAATAATTTCTCCTATTTGGCATTAGAAACTCCCTGACTTTTTCAAGTGGAAATTTGAACTTTATGTTTGTAAGCTGGATAAATAAATAAATAAATAAATAATCCCCAGGCAAAGAATAGGCGGAACAGCTGGAGTAGTGGTTTTAAAATATCTTAAAATAACCCACAAGTCATAAAAAAAAAAAAAAAAAGGATTCAGTGATTTAAAGAGCTGTTATTAGAGTATTTGAGTTGAGCATCTAATTCCTGGTTTTAAGAAGGGTCCATCTTGTCACAAATGATGCAGTTACATGATTCCCAACATCAGCATTTACCTTTATCAAAGGTCAATAAAAAGTCTGATCCAACAACTCACATGAGATTGATCTTTGCTGAGAGAGTGTGTTAAATGTTTGGAATTCTTTATGTGATTTACCCCCAAGATGAAGTTTGGTGTTACAGAACTCTGATTATCTTTGGAAATGTTTCAAGCGTTTTTGTGACTTGAAGATACTCATTACAAGACAGCCTCACTCACCAGGCCAGTGTTAAATTAAGGTTTTAGCACACCAAAATATTTCATTAACATCACATCACAGGAGTCTGGGATTGGATTTTTTTTTTTTTCCAGTTCTCTTGACAAGTTCCCACTTATAAAATGGTTGCCATTTCTGGTATTAATTTGGAAAGGAAAACAGAGCAGAAAAAAATTAAGAAACATAAGTTGCATGTTTCTCAGCATCACAGCCAATAAACTGTCTCTAAAACAGACTGTCAGACATTCTGAAGTGCTAGTAAAACAGGAGGCAGAGGAACATGAGAAGCCACACAGAAAATGCTGAAACACTCCGAAGAGGAGAAACCATTTATTGCTCTTCTCACTCGCTCTTCAATGTGAACAGCAAGTAAAGAAAGATAAATGCCTTCTGAGACACATTTCCTAATGTGTAACAGAAAACTATCAGTCCCTAAGCAAAGAGATGGCTGCCCTTGTCTTTGATTAATTAGGTTATGAGTCCAGAGAGGATAACCTGTATATTCAAGGACTGCTCAGGACTGCAGACGAGAATATAGAAAAAGTCCAGAGAAATAAGATTCTAAAAACAAAGAGACTCAAAGGTCCTTTCCTTATCTGCACAGCAAATATCATAATCAGACAGAAAACCGAAAGGAGTTTCCAAGCTTATTATCCTCTCCATCCAGTGCCACTGAGATCACACCCTCTGACCTGCATAATTGCTCTCGATAAAAACTGGGGCGAGAATAACAAAGTTTTTACCAATCTTTTTGTCAACGTCAACTCTAGCCGTGGAAAGAATGTCACATCTTCACAGAGAACAGGCTACTTCGAATCAGTTGGAGTGCTTCCACCTCATTCCCAGCTTTCCTTTCTTGGAAATGTAACGTTGGAGAGCGTAGCCTGGGATTTCCAGTCTGCTTTACCACACAGTAACTGGATGGGGTTAGACAAAGTCTCACATTTTGTGAAATCAAAACCACCAGGGACTGGAAGATATATACTAGTATCTCATGTGCCACTCGGAAAAAGAAAACTGCCGGTTACCTTTGTAACACATCGATAGTAAGACGTGACTCAATTTGGGAGATGTTAAAATGTGAAAACTGTGTGCTATGGTCTGAATGCTTGTGTCTTTCCCAAAATTCTTATGTTGAAAACCTAATGCCCGAGGTGCTGGTATTAATAGGGCAGGGCGGGGGGGACCCTTGGGAGGTAGTTAGGTCATGAAGGCAGGGCCCTCATGAATGGGATCGGTGCCTTTATTAAAAGAGGTCTGGCAAAGCTGTATCAACCCTTCTACCACGTGAGGACATGGTGAGAAGGTGGAATTCTGCAAACCAAAAGAGGGCCTTCACCAGAACCTGACTGTACTGGGACCCTGACCTTGGACTTCCAGCCCCAGAACTGTGAGAAATAAGTGTCTGGTGTTTATAAGCCACCTAGTCTGTGGTATTTTGTGATAGCAGCCCGAATGGACTAAGACACATGCATCTCAAAACTGATGGAACATGATTCTCAATGCCTCTACGCCACAGCATCTCACCTGTATTATGTGGCCAGAAGTTAATTTACATTGCTGAGAATTTAATTAGATGAAGTAGGCTGCACAGCAGCTGACATTTCCTAACATTCCAATCAGGTCTCACTATTGTTGTTGTTCTTCTTGAATCTACTTGAACCAAATATCTTAAAAAAAATCTATCCAACGTGTGAGGTAGGATCAGTACACATTGACCACAGTAGACTAGTAATAATCTTATGAAAATTTCTACGGGAAATCCAGTGAGCATACATGATCGTGAGAAAGGCAGAGTTGCAGACTTGCCAGAACGCAGTGCCACAAACAGAATCACCAGAAATGCTTCTGACCACCTCTTGGCCCTCCTACAGGGTTCTTTATTTAAAAAACTGCAGCCAGCTGGGCCCCTCTCAAATGGGAGATCTGAGATGATCATAGCCAAAGGTAGTATGACTGCAGGTCATGATTAATATTGATCCTTTCTTTTGTGTGTGGTACAATTGTTCTCTGTGCTCGTTACAGGAAATTCTTCTCTTTTCACTTGTGTATAGGGTGAAAAGGGAATATTGGGGAAGGATTTAAAATGCATGTACTTTTATAAAAGTTCTTAAAATTTTTGACTAGTAGTCAAATTAAATCAGCTAAGTGAATCTACACTACAGGTACAAACGAGAGATTCAGTATTATTTTCCCGTGAGTGAAACACCAGAGGCTCAATGCCTTTGAAATGCACTTGTGAGAAGCGTGATTGGCATCAGCTGTGAGGACAGAGTGACCAATATAGAAATAATGAGAAGGGGAGGCCTGAAGGCAGAAACACCATGAAGAGTATGATGAGTATGTGCATGACTGAAGATCAATATGTTCAGAAGATGATGGAATGGGTTTCAATGAGGGGAAAAAAAATGACTCAGAGAGCTCAAGTGTGTGAAGGAAGACCAAGAAGGACTGATAACCTGACACCTGCCAACACTGATGTGAATGACATGGGAGACAAGAGGGGGGCCTTTCGCTTATACATTGGCTGCTTTCCAGTACAGGGTAAAGCAGGGTGTGAGTATGAATGAATAAGTGTGTTATTTTCAGAACCAAGGACTTGAAATCTTCAGAACTTCAAACATGAGTCAATTCTGCTAAAATTGGTTCTCACGCGATGGCAGATTTGTCTAATTCCTATAGAGTGAGTCTACAATCATCAAGTCCTGCAAATGATGGTTAAGCATGCCATCTCTTTTACAGCTTAAAAATCCAAAATATCTGTGCTGGCCCTGAACTATGTCCATAATGACATCACTTCTACACGCTTTTCTTACTACCAGAGGAATCCGGCCTTATTGAAAAGAAGAGATACAACACGATTTCTTTATTTTGAGGTTAGTAGAGGGGTGAACGTCACTTGTTGCAGCAGTGTGCTTGAAGACCTGCTTGGAGAGGCTTCTTTTTTTAATTTTTTTTTTTAATTTAAGTTTATTTACTTTGAGAAAGAGAGAGAGAGCTCGCAAGTGCGGGAGGGGCAGAGAAAGGGGGACAGAGAATTCCAAGCAGGCTCCACACTGTCAGCACAGAGCTCCATTTGGGGTTCAAACCCACGAACCATGAGATTATGACCTAAGGCAAAATCAAAAGTCAGACGCTTAACAGACTGAGTCACTTGGACGCCCTTTGGAGAAGCTTGACTAGTCAAGTGCCCAACTCATTTTATGTACTTGATTTTATTATTACATGTCCCCTAACTGCACACTTTACTACTTAAAACATTTTTGCTAAACCAAGTCACATATCATTAGGAATATTCTGCCTTTTTCTTTCCCTCTATATTTGTATTTAGAACATCTAGACCCCTAAAATTATCAGGCAATACAACTTTGAGATTGCTGTGAAAGTAACTACCATTAATACTTAAAGAAATCAACAACTTCCCCCAAATAATTTTAAGCACTGCATAATTGAAATAGCAAATCAAACAATATATTTAAAATCTTTAGGCATGTTCTCATGATGTTGCATGGATCAACTAAGTTTCTACTTTAAACATTTCAAGGAAGAACTGTTTCAACTGTATAAAGCTTTACTTACACCGTGCAAAATGGAAAATTATTGGTCTCTACTGGGAAGATATGAACTGTTCTCTAACAAATACAGGTAGTCCCTGACTCTTTAGAGCTTAATGTCTAGAGCCTCTTGTAGACAAGTACACCCACAATTTAAATACAGTAAAATAAATCCTACAATATACAGGAGGGAACATATTAAAGTGGCCCCTTACCTAGAGTAGCAGTTGAAGGAAGACTTCTCAGAAGATGTATCTTCTAACTGAGGCTTAAATTAATCATAGGATAAAGAACATGAGGCTTCCAAAGTACCTCTTTTGGTTATCTGGTTTCCCAGATATTCATCGTACCAAATCTCTCCACTTGCCTCTTACCTTAGGAAGCCCCCTCAAAATGTCAGCCAGTGTTCTGTATTTAACTTTGCCTTATGTCTTATTCCTCACTCTTTTGGGTAAAAGTAACAGAATCACTTCAACCTAGTTTAAGCAAAGAAGAGAATGTCTGGAAAAGATATGGGATAATCACTGAAATCTAAAGAAAGAGGGAAAACCGGAAGGAGCTCAAAGCAGGAACAGGAAAACAGCAGAAATGCAGGCAGAGTCTTCCTCTTTCTGCCCCTCCCTCATTCTTTGCTCGCACTTTCTTTCCACCTCTCTTGCTTCCTCTCTTTCTCCTATCTCTTGACTGATTCTCACTGCTGTGAGGCACATGTACACAGCTAAATAGCACCTTCAGAGCCTGAGTTTACATGTCCTCATTTCATAACATCCACTTCTTAGGCTCAACCACACATGTCTTAGAGAACAGATTCTGATTAGTCTATCGTGTATCCGGTGCTCATTTCCTCTCTGAAAATATATCGTAGCCAATAGGGTGAGCTCATGAAGTAGAGAAGCATCTCCTGGGCTCACCCTGAAGACAGAATGAGCGCATCTCACAAAAGAAGTTGGTGTCATAGGCACTTCAAAGGTGTCCATCACACCTATCTCTTCAGGAACATTACTCTCCACTCTTCTCTTGGCCTTTTTCTGTCTTGTAACCACTTCAAGACTAACAAACCTAGAAATTCATCTCCTCACCCTTACCAAGCATTTCATTTCTCCCTCAAATTCCACTGCAAACTCTTTTGAACAAGTCTTCTTTATCTTGCCTTCTCAACTTCTGTATCCATCCAGCAATTCTCACACTGCAAACAAACTGTATTTGTTATCACAGGATTCCTTATGTGTCTATCCTAAAACTCCTTCCTACCTGGCTGTTGAGACACTGTTACAATGGTCCTGCTCTTCCTTCTTCTTCTATCCCCTCATACTTTAGCTCTTTCCCTTTGAGAAAAATGCATCTAATTCCATGGCTTTAATTACCCAAATCTATATACCTCAGCCAGTGATTCCATTGTTCTCCTACTCCCCATGCTTCAAATCTTGTCATTACCTTTATCTCATTAGCTCCTCACTGCCAGTCATTCACCAAGCCCTGCTGATCCTTTCTTTGCAATGTCTTTAGATTTTTTCAACCCACACCGAGCACGCTAGTATAGGTTTCTCATTACAGCACACCTGGATAACTAGAACAGTCATTCTTCTTATTGTCATGCTTTCATTTTCTGTTATGATAACTCTCAAAATAACTTCCTGAGCCTATATTATATCAATGTGTTTCTCTGGCACATGAAACTAAAACAATTTATTGCATCTCAAAATAAAGCCAAATTCTAAAGAAAGACTTGAATGCTGTGTGTTAACTGGACCACTGTACCATATAACCTATCCTCAATCTGGTTCCTCCTACACCAACAAGACCATCTTCTTGGTGAGTCACTACACGCTCTGGTTTTTTCCTATTCACACCACTGCTGGTCTTGCTCCAGCTACTCATAATATGTTTTAAATTCCCCTTTGCCAATCTAGCTCCATCACAATTTTTTTAAGACCTATCTTGCTTCACTCTATAATGATCATTTCCGAAGCCTCTACTAGTGTTCCTTGTACTGTGTTGTTGACATATTGCTTTATACACATTCTTAAATGTTTACTTCCTTGATTAGACTGAAAAGCCCTGAGTAAAAGAGACATGATACTTTGCATTGAGTCAGACATGCAATACATTAGTGGTTGTAAATAGGCAGCCTATTGGCCCAAATGGACCATATATGTATATGTGTAGTTTCAAAGATTTAAATATCCAGATATTTCACCTAAATCATGGGTTCCCAGCTTCTTTTAAGAATGGAAATGCAGGGATGCCTGGGTGGCTCAGTCAGTTAAGCATCCGACTCAATTTCAGCTCAGGTCAGGATCTTGCAATTCATGAGACAGAGTCCCAAGTCAGGCTCTGCACTGACAGCTCAGAACCTGCTTGGGATTCTCTCTCTCTTCCTCTTCTCCATGCCATCCTCCACATTCTCTCTCTCTCTCTCTCTCTCTCTCTCTCTCTCTCTCTCTCTCAAAAGTAAACTTTGAGAAAAAAATGAAAACACACTCTAAGATAGGTGGAATAATCCCCCTCCAAAATCCATGCCCTAATCTTTAGAACCCATGAATATATTATATTACAGGGCAAGCAGGAATTAAGGTTGCAGATGAGATTAAGGTTCCTAATAACCTGATGTTAAAATAGATTATCCTGGGTTATCCAGGTGGGTCCAAGATAATCATAAGAGTCCTTTAAATGTGGAAAAGGGAAGGAAAAGAATTAGTGCCAGAGAGACACAGGCTATTTGGCTATTGCTGAGCTTGAAGATAGAAGGGGGCCAGCAGCCAAGGAGTGCAGACTGCATCTAGAAAATGGAAAAGGTTAAGGAAATGGAATTCTCCCTTAGAGCCTTCAGAAGAAAGGCAACCCTGCCAACACCCTGATTTTAGCTAAATGAGACCCACTTCCATCTTCTCACCTCTAGAACTGTAAGATAATATATTTAAGTCCACCAAGTTTGTAGTAATTTGTCACACTAATAGGAAACTAATACACATGCACCCATTAGGTTTCTGTTGCTACAATGCAATGACCCCCAGGCGGTGAGTGATAACTGCCCACTTCCCAGTTCTCTAGAGTTACTATCTCTTCTTGCTGTTAATATAATAAGCATTTGGGGATGCCTGGCTGGCACAGGTGGTTAAGTGTCCGACTCTTGGTTTCTGCTCAGGTCATGGTCTCATGGTTTCGTGGGTTTGAGCCCCACTGTCAGTGTGGAGCCTGCTTGGGATTCTTTGTCTCCCTGTCTCTCTGCCCTTCCCCCACTGGTGCTGTCTCTGCCTCTCTCAAAAAATAAGCAAACTTAAAAAAGGCATAGTAAACATTTGACTTCATGATACCTAAAAGAGCTATTCAATAACTGGATGGCCAAAGGTAACATTAGCATTATTAGGTCTAATATTAAAGGCTGAAGATTGTTGTAGTTTTTGTTTGTTGTTGTTTACATAAAAGGTAATGGGAAAATATGTTGACAGTTGAATAGGAATTCTAGAATGTTGGATCTTCAAAATACAGCCCCTAGCATTGTAATTTATTTATTTTATTTTTTTTTTAATTTTTTTTTCAACATTTATTTATTTTTGGGACAGAGAGAGACAGAGCATGAACGGGGGAGGGGCAGAGAGAGAGGGAGACACAGAATCGGAAACAGGCTCCAGGCTCTGAGCCATCAGCCCAGAGCCTGACATGGGGCTCGAACTCACGGACCGCGAGATCGTGACCTGGCTGAAGTCGGACGCTTAACTGACTGCGCCACCCAGGCGCCCCCCTAGCATTGTAATTTAAAGGCTGGATGTAGCTTTATGTGATAATATTATTATTGCTGAGTAGAAATATCTTGATGGACTCCAGCAGGATTTCAGTAGGGCTGAATAATTTGATTAAAGCAATGTGCAAGCATTACACACTGTGGCAAATTTCAGAGAGAATTTCCAAAGCATCATAAACTTGCAAGTGAAAGAAAAGTTGAGCATCACCACAGTTATCCACAGACAATCGAGCTAATGAAGCATGTGTTCTTCATCCTGTTATTTAAGAACATCTGATAGCAAGTGTTCTGCAAAATGAACAACTCCATATGTCCAATACTATCCATTTCTATGTGCTTTACAAGTCTGAAAAATATTGCACAGCGTGCTTTCCCAGACCAAATTCAGATGTTGAAAGCTCTTAATAATCATAGAATCTCTTTGCTTTATCCAGTAGCCTGAGAGCCTTAGAGGACATGTTTGTTGTGGTTCCCGAAATGATTATTCCAGTATTACTGCAACTCGAAAACAGGTAAGCAGAAAATCTAGCCTGCAATGATTTTAAACAAAATGGACTAAAAGAAGTAAGGTTGAAAGCCTGGAAGATTCTACTTTTATAATTTGATTTAAATCTTTGGATCACTGTCACCCCAGAAGAGCTCACCTCTGTGTCTTAGTCAAGTAGACGTACATCCAGAGACATCACTAAGTCCACATGCTGCCCTGTCACTGAACTATCTGGATAGACTCAGTTAACAATCACCATTCAAACTCTTCTGGATTGTTTAAAGGCAAATTACATGTCAGAAAAAACTGTTTCATACAACACCTAAGAGAATGTAATTTCACATAGCTGTTTTAACACTTCCTTTCCCCTACAATAGTCATTCTTGCGAAAACAGAGATTTTTTTAATGTTTTTCCTGAGGTAAAGATTATGGAAGGTAATAGATGTCATGATGACGAAATTCCAACCTAATTTCCTTACTCAATAATTCAGGCATTAATTACCACAGATTTGTTCTTCTACTTCTGAATCTCTCCATTAGAATGGCTGCCAATCAAATTAACCTACTGAACATGAAGTTTCTAGGGTGAGAACCCAACTTGTTCTCCAGCTAAAAGAATCTCTGCACTTGTGAACTTATCAAAGTCAAATCTGAACCCAAACAAATGACAGAAATATGAAAACCCACTGTTCCATGGCCATTTGGCATCATATTGAATAAATGAGCCCAAGACCTGTTCACGGAGTTCTGTAAAGGAATAACTGCTTGAGTTTTTCCTCCCCACTGTGAATTCACTCTCTAAAATGGCTACTTTTGAAGCCATTAGCTTTTTCCATAATTAAATTTGAATCACCAAGGGAGACTCCAAATTCAAGCATAGAGCTAATATTCATTGAATCGCTGCTATTTGGCAAGCATTTTCCTAAGCACTTTAAATATGCTTTTTACTTAACAACTTTAATAGGTATTTATTATTATTTTCTCCAATTTTCGGATTAGAACAGCAAGGTCCAAAGAGGTCACACAGCCCAGTGAGGTGAGCAGAAAGCCATTCCAACTCCCTGTTTTTTCCACTGCCACCCGTCTAATGCCCCCAGACTATTCACTTTTATACAGATAGTGCTGTGAAGAATCCCAATCAATTCCCCCCACAAGCTAAATGTCTTTGCAGAATTTTGTTAGTTCATGAAATATTTTATATTATAAATATTTTGTATTATTTTGTAAATATTTTAAAATCTAGTTTTACACACAATAATACACTCTCACATATTACTTCTAAATAATTACCACCTGATTTCATTTTTAGGCTAAGAAGCTATTGTGGATTCAATTATTTCTTAAGCCTTGATATACTGATGAGGCTTCTACATTTTTTTCACAACTGCATGTTCTTGGTTCTTATAGGTTTCTTCCTTAATATTAGGTTTATTTGCAAAGAGACTTCTGGAAGGCTCAATTCTTGAACAACGTAATATAGTTGGGTAATTAATCAGAAATGTGCTGAAACAAGCCTTTCCCACTTTCTAATTTCTTTTTGTTTACAAGCATGACTTTCTTGACATGCCCACACTCTTTTCAAAAGTTATTTATTTACAATTTTCTCATAACTTTACTATAATGCCTTAATGTTCCTAGTTATTCAATGCAATGAAAATAAGAAATTTTAATTCCATCACAAAAAGAATATTACTGTTAATGTTATATGGGTATTTTGCTAGCCTCTTTTCTTTCACATAGAGAAATACTTCTCTTAAAACAAAAAATATGGTCTCATAGCCTTTTTCACTACATTTATCAGGGTAGTTTCCCATGTAATTAAATATTACTTTAGATCATCATTTTAAGGCCTGCTTAGTATCCCATTCTTTAAATAGAGCATAATTTGATTAGCCTGCTATTGTTGAAGAGAAAGGTGGTTACCAACTTTTTGCTACTATAAAATGGAATTGCTGGGTAAAAGTGTAACCCTTCCTATAAATGACTCATTTCCAGCCGCAGTCATGAAAACAATGAATGTCCTCCATTCTAACAAAGGCTTGCCATTTTATTTATTTAAATTATCTGCCAATGTGATTGTCCAAACAGTAGATTAATTCACTCACTTGTGCCACATGTTCTCCTCCTCCCAACCTATACTGCCATCTCCAACCTACACCTCCGAGCAGCAAAGGTTATTTGCAGTGAATCACACAAAAATACATTTTATCAGCCCTTCCCAGTCTTCAGAGTGGAGTGATAATGGGCCTTGCAGGTGTGCTGACTCAATGAGGTAGATGGAATAAAAGAAAAAAAGCACTTAGAAAAACAGATACTTTTGAGGGAAAGGAGGCAAATATGGCTAAGTGCTCACCATGCAGCCAGCTCACTCTCCTTTCTTTTACTGAACGGTGCTTTTACTGAATGGACAGAGAGGGCACAGGGTTCATAAATAGACTCTCTAACAGCACTTTCCAAGCACTTCAGTTCAATTATCATGAATTAACTTTAAAAACAGCACTAACTTTTCAGCATATACAATGTGCCCAAGAAAAACAACTTACTTAGAAGTCTGTTCTGTGTTACTGAATTTTTGTCCCTCTTGCTTGAAACCAGTAAGTAGCCTTCAAGAAAGGTTTCTAGTTCCACTGATAGGATGTTACTTATTTTAAAACTGGGCCTAAGACTAACCCTGGTTTGAAATGGCTGGTTGATCAGATGGCACAGATTAGTAAGAGAAAAATACAGTCCATTTTTGGTCAGAAATATAGATAAAAATGTGTTTATACTCAGAAATGTGTTTTTACAACAATGTAGAAAAAAAAATCAATTCCCCAGCCACTGCACCTTTGTGCTCTGGGTTCCCAGGTCTACAGATGTGAGTCTTAAGAGCTCACCTGAAGATGAGCAGTGACTGACTTATAACCCACAAGTATAATTTGACAATTGTACTTTGTATATTTCCAGAGCCAGAAAAATTATGCATTTCATTCATAGGCCTCCTTCTTTCGTCAACGCACTTCAGAAAAAAAAAAATGTAATTTATTATGACAATTCTTCAATTAGAGAGAATCCTATCAGAATCAATTGAGAGGTTTTTTTTTTTCCAAATTATTCATCTACTTCACTTAGACATCCTGGTAGCACCCAGAAACTGCTGGCACATGCCTCTGTTACTGATGTGACAGGAATCGGTGTCCCTCTGCTGTAGTGAGACAGACAAGGAAGACGATCACAGCATCATGGAAAAGAAACTCAATTATTTCATGGGTCATTCCAACCAGATTCTAGAAAGAGGCAAGGCCAATAAATACTTAACTGAACACTCATCATGTGCCAGGCACTAGGCCAGGTAATTTTATTTCATTAATTCCTCACTACAATCCTATGGTGATAGCATTAAACTCATTTCAAAATGAGGAAAGAGGACGCAGTTTAGCAGTATCTCTAAGGAAAGATGGGTAACAAGTGGCAAGATGGCACCCAGCATATGTCTTCTTATTCTAAAATCAAGTATCAAATGAATTTTATACCACAGAGTACACTTTTCTATTTGCCATATACTTCTACCCATTAGAGAGGGGTGTGTCCCCAACCTGAAGGTAAAATGCTTCTTTACAACTTTTCAGTTTTCTATATCCCTTATTACCAGCATAATTTATTACAACCAAAACATTTATTATAACATTACCTCACAATGCAAGAAAAATCTTGTATTTACTAGCAACAAAAACACTTATTGTAACATTACCTCACAATCCAAGAAGAATCTTGTATTAGTGGTATTTTAGACAATATCTGAATGATACTATAATATTGTTCCTGATATTTAGAAGATACCCGAGTCATTCTATCAAGTCCATCAGCAAATTATATGCAACCTCTCCTTTTAGGTGGCAATCCAGTTGCAGATGCAAACCTCAGATGCTTTGAATCTGTTCTTATTAACTTAATCTTTATCAGGTGACACTTTTTAATTGCATCTATAATTGCTATGGCCATATCCACAGTGTGCAAACATACTAAGGTTTTTAAGAAAGCTCTAGTTGCAAAAATTCTCTTCTTGAATCTTGTGCCCTCCTCTTTTCTACCAGGAAGTGCAATTTGTTTTGTTTTTTTTTTAACCCCAAACAAGAAAACCCTCATCTAGCACTTGTTGTCCCTTTTCCAATCAAGTATAAGGTTATAAAAGTTAGGAAATGACAATGTGACAAATAAAAATCCAATCTCTATACTAGACCCAAATGCCTCCACAAAATTCAGGCAACAACTGCAGAATTTTATAAATAGCGACAGTATAAAGTAACCAGCATCTAAAATTCACTATTACAAAGTCTACCACAAAGTTTAGCAAAAGACAAAATTAATTTATCAGCCACCTCCTTTATTTTATTCATTTAGGTCATTTGTCACACGCCAGTCAAGACAAAGAGATCCCACACACTGCATTTAGAACACTCTCCCAGCATTCACTAGATTTTTTAGATTCTGCTGAATAGGACATGTTCGGAGCTCCTTATCTTTTAAAATGAAAGACTTCCTCTCAGAAGCACATCTTAATAAAGCAGAGATTTTTTATTATAATTACGATTACTAAGAACATCTCTCAGTAGTCCTAGAGAAACATCTGCCCCTACTAATGAGTAGGACAGGACTCATCTCTTATATCTGCTACCATGTAAATCCCTGAGCTCAATAAAATGAACATAGGAAACTTTGAAACTTTGTTAAAAAAAAAAGGTCATGAGTAAAATTTGCTATAATAAATTTTGATATTAACGTGCAAGGCAAAACTCTGTAAAGCAAGAAAAATGGGCATATATTTTAATGAACTCCGTGATTATAGTAGCATTCTGAAAACTATTTTACGTTACTCTTAAATTATACCAAACTCTTTACTTCTTTGTAAGAATAAAGCATGTAGTCTTTGATTTCAAAGAATTTCTGTTCTTTCACATTAATTAGGTTTACCAGCAGCCTCACCAACTGATTTTCAGACATGCCCACACTTGTCTAACCTCAGCTTTGGGCACAGCATCCTTCCAACTTGGCTTCTTACCTTCCACCTCTGATTAAAAAAAAAAAAAAAAAAAAAATCATGATTTTTTTTTTTTTTTT
>NW_024412400.1:61940706-61945151 GCF_014898765.1 Herpailurus yagouaroundi | reverse complement strand
AATCATGATTTTTTTTTTTTTTTTTTTTTTTTTACATCTTCAGAACATAATATCTGGGATCTAGAAATTCTCCACTTAGGGTGCTTCATTTTACACTCAAAGTTTGTATATATGTTTGAGACACAACACAACACCCTCTACTAGCCTCTACTAGCTTGCCTTCATGGAGAGGGAAGTCCCTCCCCAGTTGCAACAATCAGACATGAGGAAGATTGGATGTGGATAATCAGAAAAGAGTCCCCTTTGCAAGCAGTTAAGTCAACTTAATATCATTAAGAGCCAACCCCTCTTTGATCTTCCCAAGTCGAAACTTCTACAACATTCACCCAGCAGTTCATAATTTACGTAGAGCACATTCCAGACCTCGCTGCTCTCATTTAAAAGGTTAAATGGTCTTGGGTGGCAGGAAGTATATTCTATTCACCTTGGAATCATAGTTCTTATTCACTTGAATCTAATTTGCAATTATTTTTGCCAGATAGCTTATTGAAATTAATGGGAAAAACTCATGTTTTTCACCTAGTGAGCAAGCTTGTAGGAAGACAACATTTGAACTTTTTTACTATCAGGAAAAATTGGGAAAGGCTTGAACAGGGCAAAAATGCTGCTGGATGTCCTGTTTAGTGCATCCTTCTTGGTTACTTCTGCCTTTCATTGTCTTGGAGCTATTGTACAACCCTGTAAATTTTAGAAAACTAAAAATAATGCAAATCAATCCTATCTATAGAAATGCAAATGAATTGAGTCCCATGAAATGTGATTCATTATTGGTTTGTGGACAGAGCAGTTTTGCATTTACTTGTACATTCATTTCAGCTTTTCTTACTGCTCATATAGATGTTTCTTTGAATTTTCCTTTCAACTAGTTGTAACATCTTACTACTTTTCTCATTAATTACGGAGTTGAATAAAATCTCTGATATATGTTCATTTTATATTTGTATGAAAGCTGTGATTTTATCTGTTTTGTAAATTATCTTTCAGTAGCACACTTCTGTCTCTTTTTTTTTTTCTTCTAGCCAGATCATGCACGTCAAGTGTTTCCATAAACTTAATAGGTTGTCTTGGAGACTTTATTCACTTTTTCAGGGAACAGTGAATACATTTTCTGACCTGAAGCTCTTAAATTGTACCCGAATAGTTTAATATATATTAAGAAAACAAATACATAAAATAATGGAATAAAGTATGCTTTAAAGTTTATCCTTTAAGTTACAAATGGCAGCCTAGGAATCAATGTTTTAAAATCACAACAACAACAAATGAAAGAGGAAAAGCTTCCATTCCTTTGTATGTTTGCTGGAAGGGCATTTTCCAGATCCATCTCTACTAATCTATTTAAACACTAAGCAGACCTGTTCATTGTTTTCTTATTTCCCTTCTCTATATTAAGAAGTAGATTTTAAAATTTGGTTTTGGAAATTGATATTAGTGAGGAAAACCAGAATTCTTCCGTGTCCAGTACCAATGGTCTAGCTGTGAAAATCTGTATATTCAGAAAGAATTTTCAAGATAATGAATGAATCTATTTTTTAGAGATCTCCTCCTGTATAACAAAATGTTAATCATCTGACTCCCAAACCATCCTCCATACAATTACCTTGACCGTGATACCCTGGCAAATATCCAAAAGAGGAAATTAACACTATGTTAACCATTGCTTGAAGGATACTCTCTTTGGAGCAGTTAGCACGGTAGAGCTAGTGTGTATATGTATAAGAGACACTTGTGTAGTTACTCCTTCAGGCCCAGTTTTGCCACACTGGAAGTAAACCCATCAATGGGAATTGTTTAAAGTGGGAATCTACTTTGTAATTTTATAAAACACCCAGAGCACAGAAAAGGTGCTGCACAAAACTTTTTCCAACTTGCTTCATTGAGCCAATAAACCATAATGGTCCTTTAGGAAATATCAAACTTTATTGGACATAGCCAATGAGACTGAAGACAAGAGGGGTTTATAAGTCTGACGTCCTGGCATATTTTCACTCTAAAAAAAAACTATAAGAAGTTTTCAAATTTGCATTAAGATTCTAGCATATACACATACATACTGTACTGCAGATTTGGTTGTTTTCATATTTTATTACTTATTTCATCAAAAGGAGTTTTTGAAGGTCTCTTTAGTCCCTAGATTATGAAAATACCACATTTAACTTTTAACCTAACAAACTGTTTCAAAGAATATTTGTGAATGGCCGGGGGAGCCATAATTAAAAAATAAATTTGATGAATGATTATGCTTTTCAGAAGCCAGCCATTAAAGCCAAATGGTAGTGTCACCTGCTTCATTGTTTAACAAGATATATTAGGGTAAAAACAGGGGAAAAACAGTAACCCTGAAGGAAAAAAATTATTAATCATAAAATATTAGATATATAATTTCATTTCTGCATAGAGTTTCTAAGCAAAAAAAAAAAAAAAAAAAAAAGGCAAGAAAGAAAATGTTCTTTCACCATGAGATGGGAAAGGAGTCTCATTACCTTATGCTATCTGTTTTAGATGGACAATCTCTCTGAACAGCCAAGAGTCATGAGGCATTTCAAAGAAGCAGATGACCTCATTATCCAAAACTTAGAGGAGGCGAAAATGACTCAAGAGATGAATGTAACGAACTTCATTTTCTGGGATTATCAATTTTAATTAACAGAAATTATCCAGCAGAACAGATAGCTACCTAATGTTTAAGAATGTACCTAGGAAAAAAAAAAAAAAAAAAAACAAGACCACGAATTCACTCCTTTTGCTCTCTATGCATAGATAATTATAAAATGAAGAGAGGGATTATAGTTTTTGGCCTAATATATTTATTCTGTAAGAAACGGACTTGTCTTCAGCTAATTAACATAGGCAAGTTCAATATTGTATTACAAAAATTATGTGAATTTTAATGGAAACAATTTCAATTTGACCTGTTTGCTATTTGCTTAACAGAAAAAATAAACATATGTAGTTAACCCACTCAATAAAAATTAAAGGAAAACTCTATTCCTATTTTAAGAGATGGCCTTTGCCTAAATTCAGAAGCAGTAAACTACTTGCAGTAGTTTTTCTTTTTCCCTTCTGGTCCATAAGGACTGGCATCAAAAAGCACAGGGGATTTAGAACAAGAAGAGACATAAAATTAATTATTCCTTCCTTGATCTCATAGTTTCCTGATAATTATCAAGTAAGAGGGCACTGTTACTTTGTTCTTATAACAAAGAAAACCATTTACAAAGGTCAGTGAAAGGATGGATAAGTTCCATACTGAAAAAGAAAGTGAGAAAGTAAAATTAAGAAATGATTTAAAAATTGACATTTCAACTGATGGAAGGAAGTAAGAGGCCAAGGGTAACAGAGCTATGTGAGTTGTTTGAAAATACCTCAAACAAATCACAAAATCACACTGTTTTAAGCAAGATTCTTGCTTAAATGTTTTCAGGGCATTTATGAAAAGATATTTCATTGTAGATAGAGGATTCACATTGGAATTGAATCTCAGTATCAAAAGCTATACAGTTTGTATATATTTTGCAATATAAACCAAAGAAACACTACATTAGTAGTGTTTTAAAGAGAAAGAGGAAGAGAGAAAGAGAGGAGAGAGAGAGAGAGAGAGAGAGAGAGAGAAAGAGAAAGAGAGAGAAAGAAAAAGAGAAAAAGAGAAAAAAGAAAAAGAAAAGAAAGAAAGAAGGGAGGAAAGAAAGAAAGAAAGAAAGAAAGAAAGAAAGAAAGAAAGAAAGAAAGAAAGAAAGAAAAAGAGAAAAAGAAAAATTCCTCCAAAGAGTTTTGTTTTGATCAAGAAAAAGGGATGATAAAAGCTTCCCCATCAAATACATATTAAGAAATGGTGCTTTTAAAAGTGTATAGTGGTTTCTATAAAATTTAATGAAACTACCTATTCTAGACTAATTTAAAAGAAAGGCAATTAAATGAACAATGTTTTCAGTCTATAGAGTGAATATTTATCACATTACTTGGAGATATGATTTTAATTCACAGAAATTCTATAAAACTACTTGATTGACCTCCTGGCATTTCCAATCAGAAGATCCCATTAACAAACTCAATTCATTTAATTATTTTGCACTTAAAACTGAATTAAAGTTTCTTGTCTATTTCCACCACAGTCAAAGGGAATGGAGTTTGAAACTAACTCAACCTGAATTCTGTTGGCATATATAATTAATTGGTTCAAAATTAGTGCTGAGATGGTTACTTAAACCCAAGATATGAAATACTATCACAAATGATACCATAATGATATAATAATCTCATTAATGCTGAAAATTTTGATGATCTCAATGCCATAGAATTAGCCCTGGTTTTGTACTTTAAAAACAGTTCATTTGGAAGTTCAATAATTAACCTCATTTGGAAAGAGCTTCTTCCCCCAACACAGAAACACCCACCCCAACACACACACACACACACACACACACACACACACACACACACACACA
>NW_024412400.1:61844186-61940696 GCF_014898765.1 Herpailurus yagouaroundi | reverse complement strand
ACACACACACACACACACACACACACACACACACACACACACACACAGTTAAAAACAAAACAAAACAAAAAAAAAAACAGAGTTAATAATGTTCTGATTTAACTGGGGGGAAAGTGAGATTTTACCTTTTTGGTACTTTTTAGGAGTCTTGACCTCTTTTCCTGTAAGAAATTATGACTGAAATTCTCACAGATGCAATTGTCATTGTACTAACAGAAGCTGCTATTTTTTTTCAGAATAAGAAATTTTCATTTAAATTAAAAGTCTATCAAGTCAGTGGTATTCAAGCCATTAATAAGCTAGCTAGGCAAACAACTATTACTTATTTACAGTAAATGAAGGTAAACCCCAACATAAGCTTTTTAAAATTATTTCATTTTTATAATACATGTTCAATACAGGAAATTTGGAAAATTATAGAAAATTATTAAAGAGTACACTTTGGTGCATCTAGTCTGTTGTGTGGTCGTGATTTTCCTTGCAGAGCCACTTTTTTTGCTTCCTTGTAATTCTTGTTCCCCTAAAATTCAATTTTCAAGTGATTCTTCCTCTTTGTACCATTTCAACCCTCATATTATGACCAAGTGTCTTCTCCTTCTACCTAACTGGTATAGTTTCTATGTTATTTATTCAAAGCGCACACTAAATATCCAGTTGGCATACCAAACACAGTACTGGTTGTATATGGGTTCACCACCAGTCTAACCATCTGTGGGCACAGAGAGGTGTGTTTTTTATATGGCTCTTCCTACCCATTTCTCTGACTCATTCTAGTTCTGCTAAAAGGCAAAATTGGATAGTAGCAATTGAAATCTTGTAGAATGTAATTGTCTTTGGATATAAAGACATAGTATTTCCCTATTTGTTTAAATCTACAAAATAAATGTATAAATACTTGCTGGAATATATATATTACATATTTTATACTGAGGCATTTTCTTTCTCATTAAATGATATCACCATCTAATTGCTTAGACCAAAAACATAAGAGTTACCCTGTTTCTTCTTTGATTCTTCACATCTCACTCCCAATTCATCATTCTGGCCTGTTCATTGGCCTCCAAAATACCTTCCAATTGAACTATTTTCAGTCTCTTTACTCTGACAATTCTACCCCAAACCACCATTATTTCTCAACCCAACTTACTACAATGACCTTCTAATTGGTTTCCCTTTCTTTCCAACCCACTTTCCCCACAATCAGACAGGGCCACCAAGGCAAGCCTTTTAAGATGTCCAATAGGTTAACACAAACTCCTGCTTAACATCATCAATAATCATCTCATCAAAATCAGAGTTTTCTATACTGGAGCTAAAGAAAGAACTCTAATACCCACCCAGTGGCAAAGCTATGGGTTGTGAAGCACCAAGAACTGTCCTCTGTAGAAGCGTGTCTTAAGAGACAAGAGACCCCCAAGTCAAAGAGCAGGGGATGGGGAGATGGAGAGAATTCTGATATCACTTTAGTATCTTCATCCCCAACGTTCCTGATGCCAGATGCACCTCTTCCCTCACATCATTTGATTACGTAGGCTAATCCACTCTTTTTTTCTTCCTGAGCTATTCTAAATTGGGCTTCTCTCACTTGCATCGAATCTCAACCACTCCAATCAATGTGTCATACTCTGGGATGAATTTTAAAAATCAGGAAATTCACCTTCCCTCATCTTTTCTTGGGCAAAATCTGAAGGGTATTAGTTTTTCTTTAAATGTAACCAAATCCATTTTGGATAATACATATAAGCAAAACATCGAGAGACTACATTGATTTCTAGTGCTGGTTCTTTTCCCAGGATCAGCATGTTTCCCAGCACTGTTCATGCTTCTGGGGCCTATTGACCAGGTGGCATACATGTAGCAGCAGCAATAGAAGTAGCAAAGGAATGAGAGCATTAGCTACAGGTTCTCTAGAACTGGCAGTGGGTCAGCTATGGTATAGTAACAATAAAGACAGAAGTTGGAAGGGGCGATACCTGTAGCTGGGCATAGGATGGAAGAAAAACTTACATGTTTGAAGCTATAGAACTAGGCTGGAATTGAGGCAGACAATAAGAAGAATTAGAGCCCAAAACAAGAAAGCTGAACGGAGGAAGCAGGTGTAGATGAAGACACATCATTTCAACCACAGTAAACGGAAAGGGTAACAAAATGCACATTATTAAGAAATATCATTCTTTTTATAGTTTTCGGCATTCAGAGGCATATGCAACAGATTTTGTCTTTATAAATATTAGGAGTATTAAATACTAAAATTTAAGCACTGTTAATAAGAGTCCCAGTTCTGGACTTTTAGAATTAGGATGTCTTGAGTGAGGCAAAACAGCTTGGGTTGTAATTATTGTGTCCTTTGATGTTGCATTCATAGATTAATTCTGTGAGGCCGTTCATCTGATTCTTGGGTTTAAATGACAACAAAAAGAATTTAGGCTAATGATGAAAAAATCTTTTTTGACAGTTTGAGTTATTAAACACTGAAATAAGTTATAAAAGAGATTACTGAATCATTTTCTCTCAAAGCCTAAAAGAAAGCACAGATTCCCATCTCACTGGATGACTTAATAAAGCAGCTTTTATTGGAGGCAGATGGAGGACTGAATAACTGCCAAATTCCTTCAAATTTGATGATTCAAAGCCTATACAATTTCAAAAGGACTTTGAATTGTGTGACAGAGTTCTTCATAGACACCAGAAGTCTACGTCTAAAGCAATCCTGGAGTACTGGTGTTCATCACTTCTGTGTTTTCATTTCTAACTCAAAACTCTATTTGTGGTGGGATGAAATAAGGAGCAGGAAGGAACAAAGGAAAGAGAAATAAAAGAATATTTATTATGTTTTCTGTATTTGCCTACTTGAAACCATGTAGAATTAGAATTAGAAGTAGTATTTGCTGAGCCAAACTTACAAATATGATATAGGCTTCTATAATTCAGTCTGTGGCATGGGCTATCGCTGTATTCTTTTTATAAAGCCCTGTCATCATGGTACAATTTTACTTTGAATTAAATAATAAGCAACATTTTTGTCATCTGGGGAGACAGAGAAGGAACTCTCTAAGTAAATGCCAAAAAATTTAAAATATCTCCATCTGACATTACAACATGGATACTTAATGGTTTCAGGTTCAATGCCAGGAAGCTGGCTTGAGTAAAATCAACTAGCTACTCAAAAAGATTTAAAAAAAAAAAAGGTTTAAGTAACCTTTTAATAAAGATCTGCTGTAAATGTTTACCTAAAATATTCATAGGAATTTCATGTGTTCTTTTAAAATAGAAATCAAAAGAATTATTTTATGAGGAATATTCATAAAATATTGGGGGAATATTAGATTCTTCTAACATTTATTTTTTTTTCCCCTCAGACCAGGCTTCTTTTTTTGTATACACTAAGTGCTTACAAAGACCTCACATCTATAACTTCACTTTTGATCGTATCAATCTAGTGACTGGATGGGAGAAGATAAAATCTAAGTTTAAAAATACCAATGAAGAGAACGCTTGAAAAGTGTGAATTACTTTGAGACTTAAATATTAAGTTGGGCCACAGAGACAATATAAATGCAAAGGCAAAAATTGGAAGAAGAGAGATTTCTAAGAAAAATGATTTCAGGTTCTCAGTGAAGTTACCCAATGAATTACAAAATATATACTGCTCTTTGAATAAAGAAAGAGAGAGGAAGGAAGGAAGGCAGGAAGGAAGGGAAAGAAGGGAGGAAGGCAAAGAAAAGAAAGCTGCAGATTCATCTTGAATCATTGAAGTTCTAGGCACAAAAATATATCATTTGTTTAGCGACTTTAATATACAATGTCATCACAGATGACTCCTTGGAAGCAAACAAACGACTTGTAAATCTTAAGTACACCAAGCTGGCTGTGAACATGCAATTGTAGTGACAATACATAAAGCCCCACAGAGTAAATGGTGCATCACTCTGATTCAGTGCTTGCTGTCATTTTCACCAAGATACATATACAACCAAAGGCAATGTATAAGTGATTCTGGAAGGATACTGAAGAGATGCTGAGCAAATATACACAACTATATAAATCCACTCTCCTCCGTAGATAATTTAGAGACAGAAATAAACCATGTTATTATAACGCAATGTAGCTACTCTTCGTACCATAAAGACAATAAACATCAAAAAGACACTTTGAATAGCTCTATGAAGTCATAATGGAAATGACTTTCATATGGAAAACGCTCAAGCACTGTTTTCAAAGATTAATTCACTTGAAATTGATTTGTTTAAAACCATTTCCAATGTCTGCATCCTCACATGCTTGGTTCTTGGTCATTAAGCAATGAGCCCTTTTGATGTTAGACCACATAATCATATTAGTAAAAACTGAAATGTACAGCAAAGAATTTTATTAAAAAAGTATAACTGCCAAAAGAAGATGGAAATTAAAAGCATTTCTACCCAATCACTGAAAATTGTATTCTCTGTAATTTCCTAGGTTAAAGTGCCCACAACTACAATATGTCTGTACCATTTCAAATAAAGCAAAGAACATTCTATTACCACTGGCTGCTAACACACACAGAAGTTTATTGTTAAGTAATAGAAATTGGTTACTATGAATACAGTTGATTTATTCAGAAATTCAGAAATATCTCAAAATTGTAGCAGTGACAAAGAATAAAGCTCCAGGTCAACCAGTGTAGGTGTCTTTATTTTGCCATTTCCTCATTGTGCGCCTTCTTGGAAAAGTCACAGAAGGCTTTGTAAGTCTCAGTTTTTTCATTGTAAAAATGGGAGATAAAATATGTTGTGTAAGGATACAAACTTGGAACTAGTAGGTAAATAAGTCCTGGAGATCTAATTCATAGCTTCATGATTATAAACAAAAACATTGTGTTATAAACTTCAAAGGTGGTAACAGACTAGATCTAAATTGTGCCCACCACACACACACACAAAAGATGATAATTATGTGAGGTATAGAGGTATTAGCTAAAATTATGGAGATAAGGGTACAGCAATATGTAAATGCATCATATCAACATGTTAAACACCTTAAACTTATATAGTATTACATGTAAATTAAATCTCAATAAATTAAAAGAAACAATGGGAGATATTTATTGTGCCTCCATTATAGGATTCTTCTGGGAATTAAAGACAATAATGTATATGGAGCACGATGGCAGAATGTAGCCTAGAGAAAACCTGGGTGAAAAGTTTTAAAAAATGCTACTAGCATTATGAACCAATTGTTTCAATTGCATAAGAAAAGTAACAGATTTTCATTGGTCTTTTCATATGTGAACTGGTGAAAATATGTGAAAATGCAAATCTCCGTAGAGAAGTGTACAGGGCTTTTTTTTTTTTTTTTCCAGTTATTCAATCTAGGAGCAAAGCTATGTTAGAGAAAGTGGAAAGAGGTAAGGAGGGAGAAAAGAAAAAAATAACCCGAAGTGAGAAAAGAAGTATTAACAAGAATCTGTGCAGTCCCTGTATCAGGCACCCATATATTACCACATTCAATCCTGGAAGCAATTTGGTAAGATATTCATCTCATGCATAGTCTCAAAGAAGGGTACCTGGGATTTGTAATGCATGCCCTCTTTCTCCATCCCATGATGCTTCCAGGAAAGAAACTAGAAAATGTGTAATACTAACAGTAACAATAAGGATTATATGAAAGGAATTTTTGAAGTTTACAAGTCTTACATTTAATACCAGGGACCAACCGCTCCCCTAATATAGTCATAATTCTAATCAACCTTAAGGGTTTTGTCTAAGTAATTAACTCTCAGATAAGATTGTAAAGAGAAGTTATATTTGTAAAACACAGCATTCTAGCAAGAAATGATGTTTAACAACAACGAAAGATAGGTAGGAGATGTACACTAAAACAGTTTTCCACTAAGAGGGGTCTATCGATCGCATGGTAGATTCTTAGAGTGACTGCCAGGGCAGATTTGCCAAAAAGCTAGCCCAGTTTAAGCTTCTGAGATAACTTACTGTGACACTAGACCTTAAGTTCATACTTGTAAGTTTGCATTCTTTTCTTTTAAGTTCATTTATTTTTTTTGAGAGGGAGAGCATGAGCAGGGAAGGGGCAGAGAGAAAGAGCGAGAATCACAAGCAAGCTCTACGTTCCATGCTGAGCCCAACACTGGGCTCGATCTCACAAACTGAGATCATGACCTGAGCCGAAATCAAGAGTCAGATATTTAACTGACTACGCCACTCAGGTGCCCGTGTTATTTTTTTTCATAAGACTCTTCTCAAAATTGTATTAAATCCTATAAAACTTAGATTTTTTTTTTTCCTTCTCTTTCTGCCTACTCACTTGCAGATTCCTGGGTCTCATGCAGATTTATTAAAACCAAATCTCTGGGAATGGAGCCTAAAATGTCTTCATTTTTAATTGGAGACCCCAGGTGATTTTATATGAACATTACACTCTGAGAATCAATGTCTTGGAGACAAAATATGAATTGCAAAATACTGAACGTTATGTTTATTCATTTCAATACCAACCCTCCATTATTCACATTACACCAGTGTAAATAGGCCCAACACCTATTCTCATTTATGTATCACTGTTTGGGCTGGTATTTATTTTTGAACATGAATTTGTCTGCTGTAGTGATTTTAATTGCTCCCTGCCTCCAAAGACATGTCCACCCAGACCCTGGGAATGTGATCTTATTTGGAAAAAGAATCTTTGAAGATTTAATTAAGTTAAGGATCTCAAGATGAGATCATCCTAAAGTACCAATGTTGGCCCTAAATTCAATGACAAGTGTCCTTATAAGAGACAGAAGGGTAGACATGAGCAGAGAAAAGGGAAAAGCCATACGAAGATGACAGAGGCAGAGACTGAAGTGAGGCAGCTACAATGATATTGAGAGCTCCTAGAAGCTGGGATGATTCTCCCCAGAGACTCCAGAAGGAGTGTGGCCCCAGTAACCTCCCGATATCACACTTCAGACCTTCAGATGTAAGACAGAATAAATTCTTGTTGTTTTAGGCCACCAAGTTTACAAAATTTGTTCTGACATGCTCAGTTTCTAATTCATCTGCATATTCCACTGTTTTACATAATGTACAGTTATATTATGAAAACCTTGGCTTTCCTCGTGAATTATTTTCTTTAGTTTGGCTGACACTATCTTTTCCCTGTAAAATGTCTCTCTCCTACAGACAGAGCTTCCTCACTAGCAAGGTCAGTCTGGAAACAGTCTGCTGTTTGATATGCCTCTAAAAGGAACTTAACTCCTGGATCATATATGTAAGTACCAGACCCTTGACTTCCCCTTCAATGTTACCCACAAAAGATAGTTGGTCCCTCCAACTGGCTCTTCTTTGGGGTCCTTGGCAATTGGTAAATCAGTTATACTCTTTGGGGAGACTGTAGTCAGATACTGAATCTCCACTGATATTGTAGTGACATTTGAGCTCAGTGCTTTACCTAACTTCTGTCAGCCCTTTGACTGTGTGTCCAGTATCCTCTATTACTGTTTGCCTCAAATTTCTCTATTTACATCATAAATTTCAATACTGTTGGCTTAATTTGTCTTTTTTTTTCTAATTTTTTTTAACGTTTATTTATTATTGAGAGACAGAGACAGAGTGTGAGCGAGGGAGGGGCAGAGAGGGGGGAGACACAGAATCTGAAGCAGGCTCCAGGCTCTGAGCTGTCAGCACAGAGCCCGACGAGGGGCTCAAACCCACGAACCACGAGAACATGACCTGAGCCAAAGTCAGTCGCCTAACCTACTGAGCCACCCCTACTGAGCACCCCTACTATTGGCTTAATTTGAAAGACCTGAGAAAGTTCTTCAACCTGCTGAGGGAAAATAACTATGAGCTTAAAATGTCTAACCTACAAATTAGCATTCAAGTAGAAGAAAATCAAGATGATTTTGAAAGCAAACAAGTACTATTTCAAAGACTCACTTGGGAATTCATCCCAATTAGTAAAAAATTAATCCAAGAAAGAGAAATGTGAAATATAAGAAAAGATGGTAAAGAAAGGAATCATAAATGATCATTAGTTCTAAAGATTTATACGAAACTTCTGGTAAGTTTAAAGATATACGGAAAGTGGAGGCATAATACAAAAGAATCGTCAGGTAGAATATAGGGAACATAGTCAATGGTTTTGTAATGGCGTTGTATGGTGACACACGGTAGTCACATCTGTGGTGAGCATAACATAATGTGGAGTTGTTGAATCATTATGTTGCATACCTGAAACGAATGTAACATTGCGTGTCAACTATACTTTAATAAAAAAATAGCTTTTAAAAAAGAATTATTAACTTCTTGGTGAAATTACAGATGACTGTAGTAAAACAGAGGGCATATAAATATAAATATTTGGTTAGTATTATATGTTAAACAAAAAGATAGTTTATTTTTTTCCTTTAAAAAAAATTTTTTTTAACATTTATTTATTTTTGAGACAGAGAGGGACAGAGCATGAACAGGGGAGGGGCAGAGAGAGAGGGAGACACAGAATCTGAAACAGGCTCCAGGCTCTGAGCTGTCAGCACAGAGCCCGACGCGGGGCTCGAACTCATGGACCGTGAGATCATGACCTGAGCCGAAGTCAGACGCTTAACAGACCAAGCCACCCAGGCACCCCAAAAAAAGATAGTTTAAATATGAGTTTACAATTTTAAGGATAAACATTAATAATAAAAATGAAATAAAGGGGTTAAGATGTGTAAACTTCTAGTAATAAAATAAATGTATCTTGGAGATATAAATTACAGCATAGGGAATATAGTTAATACCGTAATACCATTGGTGACAGATAGTGACTTCACTTATGGTGAGCACTGAATAACGTATAGAATTGTTGAAGGAATATGTTGTACACCTGAAATTAATATAACATTGTGTTAATTATCCTTCAATAAAAAAATAAATTAGTACCATTAAACACTAATCAAAATAAAACTAAAGATTAAAATAAAACTAAAAGCAAGATTAGACTCATATCAGAAGGATAGTATTTAAGGCAAAAGGCATCATTAAAGATAAAAAAGGACATTTATTAATGACAAAGGGGTCAAATGACTGTAGCACAATAAATGCTAAATCTGTAGTAATCTTTTCTTTAAATTTTTTTAATGTTTATTTATTCTTGAGACAGAGACAGAGCACGAACAGGGGAGGGGCAGAGAGAGAGGGAGACACAGAATCTGAAACAAGCTCCAGGCTCTGAGCTGTCAGTACAGAGCCCGAAGCGGGGCTCGAACCCACGAACTGGGAGATGATGACCTGAGCCAAAGTTGGACACTTAACTGACTGAGCCACCCAGCTCAGTCATCTAATAACTTAGCTTCAAAAAACAAGATGAATAAAGTCTAAATCACAAAGAAGAAAATATAAAATAAAGAACACTCAAAAAAAGAAAAAGAAGGAATAGAAGACTTAAGTGGTAAAAACAAAGATAGCAACTAGAAAACATAAAGTAATAGGCTACAATAAATCAAAAGAAAATAAATTATAAATTAATCTACTACTGATTATAGAAGATATAGCTGAAATTAAATGGCATAGACAGATTAAAATAAAGGAATAGAAAAGATACATCAGACCCTCTCTCTCTCTGTCCCTCCCCCACTCACACTCTGTCTCTCTTTCTCTCTCTCTCAAAAGTAAATAGTTCAAAGAAAAAAAAAAGTAAATAAACATTAGAAAAAACAAGATGTTTGGAAGTTGAAAAAAAAAGATGCATCAGATACATGTGGAAAGAATAAAAAAGCAAATATAGCAATATTAATACTAATCAAAATTAAATTCAAAGACAAAAAGGGATATTTGATGATTATATAATCCACTCAAAATTGAGTCATTAACCTTTATATACAAAATATAGACTTGAAATTTATTTTTTAAAAACTAGGGGAGCACCTGGGTGGCTCAGCCGCTTAAGCTTCCCACTCTTGATTTTAGCCTAGGTCACAATCTCCACTAATAGCATGAAGAAGTTCACTATGAATTTGACCATAAACCTCAAATAATTTCCAAAAGTAAAAAACTTTCTATCCTTTAACTTGCATGCAACAAAACTAGAAATTTATAAATTAAAAAAAAAAAAACAGTTCCCCAACAGAGCTATTTACTCAAAAGAAACAAATAATAATGAATAAATTATAAAGTGTCTTAAGAGTTAGAGAATGAGAGTACTATGAGATGTTGCCAAAATTATATTCACGGGAAAATGTATGCACTTAAGTTATTTAATGGGGGAAATAAAGATTCATATGATGTCTTGTGTAAATTGAGACCTAACTTCAAAATATGTGGGGTGAATATTTGAATGAATAGATAAACAAATATTAAATACATGACCTAACCAGACATCCCTTATTGATAATGAGCACTGTGGGAGCCTAAGCACTTTGATTCTAGACCTGACTCTTTCTAATAACTTAGATTGTGTGACCTTGAATGTGTCACCTTTATGTATCTCAGATTCCATGTCTGTAGAATACAGGTGTTGAAATAGATGACCTTTACGGTCATGTTTTAATGTAAATACCTATGCTCCATAATGTCATTCTCAATATTGCTGTTAATGCTTTATTAAAATGTGTCCATTGAATGGTTGACATTCGTGTCACATAACAAAGTGAAACAATCCATGTTCCTGGGTATGTGTGTGCAAATGCATGTTTCTGACATTGGCCAGTGAAGAGACTTAAGGCTCCATTTGCCAAAAGCTTATCACAGGTTAAACTAAAAACTGAAAACAGTAGCATTTTTCATTTCTTATGACTCAGAATATCATCATGATCTGAGACTGACCTGGACCTCAAGAATGAAAAACATTCCCTCCAGCACCCATTCAGAGAACCTAAAGCTACCAAAATATTTTTGCTGTCAACACGACAAAAGAATCAAATGCATCACCGATGTCCTCCATACCCCTTTTCCTACTTTTCAATCTGATTAGAAAGATCCTACTATATAGAAAATGAGATGACCTAATCTAATTTCATCTCTCTCTAAATCTCTCTATTCATTAGTAAGCAGTTTAGATTACCTCAACATATTTTTCTTCAGTTCACTTTAGCCATGGAGCATAGTAGTATTTTTCCTCCAATGTGGGGCAAATGCCTCCCAGTGATTCTCAATCCCCCTAGCTGTTTCCAATGAAAACTAGCTGTGGCTAATAAACATCTTGTTTCATGGCCAGAATTAGCTTCCTCCTTCCTGGGATGACCATGCCATCTACCTTTCTTCTGATTTCCATGTATTCTAAACCTGCACTTCAAATCCTCACTGCCATTATCACCACTTCCTTTCTTTACTTTCTTTCTCAGGAAGTGGGATATGTGGGACCTGAGGAGAATCAAAACAGCTTATTAAAAATTACTGCAATGGAAGGACCTTAAACAATTTGAATTCTTCCACTCACAAGTACCAGAGACCAGATCTGTGTTAAAATTCGGAACTCCTTTTGAACTTTCTATGGCCATTATTAGCACCTACATTTTATATTAAATTAAATAAAATATATAAACTACACTTAAAATTTTACCTCATTATGAACATTTCTAATTCTGTCAAACCAAATTAGTTTATTACATTTGATATTTTATATAATTATGTATAATTATATATAATATACATCATATATAATTATTATATATTTATATTTTATATAATATCAAATGTAATTATGTAACTTTTTCAAGACTCATCAAATACAAATAAAATTTCAATGCTATCCAAGTCAAATATTGCCAATATCTTGAAGGTATAGAACATTTTAGTAAGATATGAGGAATGCTGAATCATCTTCTAGTTTGCTAATAAAAAAGTAATTACCTTGTGATAAGTAATTTAATTAGTGCCTTCTGTTTCCATATGTATCACTGGTATTCACTGACTTAATTATATGAAGAAACAATAAAAGGAATGCCACAAAAGTAGAAAAGCCATTAGGCTGTATTAGAAAAATATTTAAAAAATATATATATATATGTATATATATATATATATTTAATTTTTAAATCACATCTAAGTTAGTTTTGGAAGGATGCACAAATAAAACTTAATGCTGGTGGTGATATTTTATTATGGATAGGATATTCAACAAAATGTCAGCTCTATGTTATTCTTCCGGTTGAAGACAACATTTATGGCAGTTTCATTCATTCATCCAGCAAACACTTATTGAATGACTTACTAAATGTGTTAGAGATATACTAGGCCAATGGATTTCAAAGCCCTTTAGCAGTGAAACCATTACTACAAATCATTATATAACACATATAAAATTGGAGCTAAAAACCAGGACTGCTAGCCCCTAGCAGAATTTTAGTAGAAACTCCAGGGCTCCAAAGAACAGTTTTAAAACCAATGAACTTGGTGTATAAAGACAAAAAGGATCTGATTGCTGCTTTTCAGGACACATCTACTAAAGAATTATAACAATATAATCCACTAATTCATTTATTTACTCAACAAATGTATTTAAGTACCTACTATAAGTCAAGCATTATTCTAGTTCTCAAGAATACAGCAGTAAACAAAACAAAGTCATGACATTTATATTGCAGCAAATGACAGAGACCAAAAACAAGCAAACAAATTATTAATACATCAAACACTAAGTGTGATGAAGAAAATTAAAAGGAAATAAAGTGAAGGGGCTTCTACTTTAGATAAATTGCTTAAGTGACCTTTGAACAACAGCTTACATGGAACCACTTGGAAATTAGTGGGAAAAACAATCAAGGTGGAGAAAACAAGGAAGGCAAAGTCTCTAAGGTGGTAGTTTAGATGCCAAGGCCAAGAAAGCATAAGGATGTCAATGAGGGCAAAATGAGAGAGTGAAGAAAAAAGTGCTAGGAAACCAGGTCAGGAAGAGCCAACACCTGGATCATGCAAGATTGTAAACACAATAATAAATACAGGTATCCCTTACCTTCCAAAACCTCTCTTTTTCTGAAATCAAGACTGAATATATTTAGATAGAAAAGATAACAATAGTCTAAATTTTATTTATTTATTTATTTATTTATTTATTTATTTATATCTACAAATATGATAGGAACCCGTTAGAATGTTGAGAGCTGGAAAGTCACATGCTCTGATGTGCCAAACACTTTCTGTGATTATCTCAGTGCTCTAAACAACCCTAAGTATCCCTATTTGATCCCCATTTTATAGATGTAGATAAGGGGAGTAATTTTCCAAGAGACACAAAACTACTAAGAGTTACGCTAAGGGTTCAAACCCAGAGTCCAACCTCTGAACCCCCCTGTAACCCAAAGTAGGACAACTTAACTGTTAGAGATACTATGCTAAATGTACATACACTGTTCATTGGGACAAACTAGGGCTCATTTGCCCTTGAGATTTCAGGTAAAAATGCTTCCTAAAGTAGTTGACATTTTATGTCAGCCATAGATGAGTAGGGGCTCTTCAGGAAGACAAAGAAGAAAGGGCATTTTGAGTAGAGAATGCAGTGTGAATAAAATCATGGAAATGTGAAGGAGCATGATGCATTTAAGAATTATCATTATTCTGTGTGGCCTGAGCATGAGTTCTAAAGCAGGTCTAAAGCAGATGAAGCAAGAACAGGCTAGCTCAGGAGGGCACATCATGCTATGACATGGCATTTGGATTAAACCGCAAGAAACAGAAGCCACTGAGGAGTTTCAAGAAAGGGAATATCGTGAGCAGGTAAATATTTTTGGAAAGAGCACTCCGATCTGACCCTGGTGGAGATGGTGTGATGGGGGCAAGGTACTGCTACAGGAAGAAACAGCAATGGGCGTTACTGCCACAGGTCACATGAGAAATAAAGAGAACCTGAATATAGGCAGTAGGAAATGGAGACATGTTATAGAATGAAAAGGGCTTGGTTACTAATTAGCTATTGTTATGGAGAAAGCAAGAATGACTGTAGGCAGGCCACTTAATCACTCTGTGCCTCAATTTCTCATTTGTAAAATGGAAAGAATAATAATAGTACTTAGCTAATAGTGTTGTATGAAGATTAAATTAGTAATAAGTACTATTTTTGAGTGGCCTCCATGTGCTATACTAGAACTGGTACACATATTATCTAGGTGGCATCAGTACCCAAGATAAGAAATACCAGAGAAGAAGTAAATTTGCAAGGGAAGGGAGAGGGTAAGTTTACTTTCTCTGGGGAGCCTGGAGGTCCCTGTGGACATATTCAGGAGGTGATAGGATAACACATGGATCAGGAGTGATATTTGGCTGGAGATCCAAAGCCAGGAGACCATATCCCTATGGACCACCATCACTTTGGTATGGGCATAAAAGGCTGACAAGGAACGGTCAGAAAAGCAGAAGGAATTCCAGGAGAGAAGGATGTCTCAGAAATTAAGAGAGCAGGGAGTTTCAAGTAAAAGAGAGCACCCACAGTGAAAATACCAGAGATGGCCATCTCATGAGGTCCAGTGAAAATAAATAAAAGCATAATTTGGGGATGCTGAAGAGCAAACAGCAGCTAAAGAAGCAAAGGCAGAAGTTGCAAATGAGTCTTACAAAGAAGATGCCTGGGAAGGAAAAGAGTAGGATAAGAGGGCATCTAAAGTGAGCCACAGAGATAAGGAATAGTTTTGTAAAATTCAAAAGGTTGGTACAGGCAGTGGGGGATGAGTCAGCAGAGGGATGGAGTGAAAAGTGCCTGCAAGAGAGAGAGAAAAAAACAAAAACGAAAACAAAAAAACCTTGGCACATGTTCTGGGTTCTGGAGGAGAGGGGGAATGTTGGAATCGGGAGATGGAGGGAGAGTCTTGAAAGGAAGAAGAGAGGTTTCCTGAGGCTGGCTATTACTTTAAAAAGCTACAAACATTACCCATAATGTTTACTTCCCCAGAGAAAATCCTGGACATGTGCTTGCTTTATTACTTGCAATGATGAAATAACACCTGTTTGTTATAATGTGAGCTAATGAAAGGCAGAAGAAAGAAAAAACACTTTGAAGTCAGTTAGATATGAAATCTTGGGTGGTCCTTTCCACTTATTTGCTTTTAATACTAAGATAGGTTACATGAGCCTTGGGTTCTTCATCTACCAAAAAAAAAAAAAAAAAAAAAGAGTCTATTTATCTCACAGGGTTGCCGTGCCAGTTGCTACCAGTATAAGAGAGGGTCTAGACTAACGGGCACCAATAAATATATGGTGTTTAATGTTACTTTAACCATCACAAAATCCCACAAGGACACATGGGGAACTGAAGCACAAAAGGCTGAAGAGACCTACCTAGGGTCATTTGCTCATTTGGTTGAGCAGTGTTCAACTTTTTGTTTTTTTGTTTTTTTATTTTTATTTTTTCAGTGTCATCCACTAAGAAGCCTATTTAGACAATTTTTCCCTAATTGGCCATCCTATCCCTACGAAATTTTAACATCACAGATATACTGTATGTCTCTTTACTGAGAAGGATGGACTTTTGGAGGGCCAGATCCATGATAATATAGATACTCTGTGCCCACCAAGAGTCATTTCTTTCTCCCTTGAAAACCATATTGCCCCCATTGAGAAAGCATGGTTTAGAGCTACAGACTTTTAATACTGTACCATTTATTTTGATCCATCTATAGATTAAAGCAGGATCTCTCAACCTCTGCACTACTGACATTTTGGGTTCAATAATCCTTTACTGTGGCAGGTGTGTCCCTGCAAGTTGTAGGCTATGGAGCAGCATCACTGGCCTCTAGTGAGTAGAGGCACCTCCCTCCAGTCATGGCAACAAAAATGTCTCTAGACATCACCAAATGTCCCCCTTTGCGGTTGAGGGGAGCAAATTTTCCCTAGTTCAGAGTTCTTGGGTTTAAACAGCGAACGTAAGGGGATTAAATTATTTTTCCCAGGACAAAGGAAAATAAGAAAATTCTCCTCCATAATCTGGTAGTTTTTCTGTTGCCCAAAATGTTCTTGAAAAGAACAACACTATACAGCTTATCGCAAATGCTACAGAGAAATGATTTATCTTAGCAAATTGTTTTCTAAAACACTAATGATCTTCAATTTTATAATTCAGTATAAACTCATCACCTTGTTCCTCTCATACATTGTATTCTGAATTTCTGACCTGGCTTTTATTTAAAAGATTCTGTAACAATAAGTAATACCGAATGTTTTTACCGCCATTCTCCATCTATATTTATGTTTTTAGTCATCTATGTAAAACTTCCAGAATTTAAATAGTCTAAATATAGAAAAATTATACATCTGACTCACAGAGTGCAAATATGTGAAAACAATGAGAATTTACAATGGCTATATATGTTAAAAAACCAAATCTAGTAAGAGAGTTAATGATTACTCTTTGCTGTGAATTATGTTGCAAATAGTTTCATTGTAGTTTTTAATTGTATATAGCTCAGCAGGTACCTATTATTATGTCCATTTCACAGATGGGAAATCAGTTTGGAGATGCTAAATATTTGCCTAGAGCTTGTCACACGAATGGCAGAATTAATGATTAAATTCACCCTTATCCAGCAAAATTTCTGCCTAGTCCACACTAGGCTTTTAGATTTAGTTTTCCTCTTAAATAAAAATCCTTTCTTTTTCTTCACTCTAATAAATTCCACAGGAGACGATGGAAAATAATTTCATCTTATTGATAAAGGGATATTTTGTGAAGCCAAGGCTTCCTTTCCACATGAGAGATGTCACATTAGTGATGCTTTGTTGAGATCAGTCTTATGCTAAAGCTACTGAAGCAAGCCAAAGGCCAAGGACCGACCTTATACCCAGTAACAATGAATCTAGGACAGCTTTTTTTGTTTTGTTTTGTTTTTCCCTGTCACTTTTGAGTTTTAATACTAAAGCAAAACAGGGACTATGTGTTCTGTATAAGATTTACAAGTCCAAAGAATCTTCAAAACCAACACTATGATGCAGGTATTTAAGCAATAAACAAACAAGGCACTATGTGCCCAGGCTTGAGACAAGTTTAAGCCCATCCCCAGCTCTTCAACAGTTAAGAGTGTGAAAATGACCAATAACCTTCTCTTATTGAACCTCAAATAGAAAGAATTTTAGCAGACTGCCAAATTCAAAAGCCTTCAGAGGATAGGTGGAGGCTGAGGAAAACTGGCAAGTCACATATTTTTAAAAGACACTTATATGCAATGTTTCCTTTAAACAGAATGAGGCCGAGCTGAAGGTCTGGATCTTTGGGTTAAGCTTGGCAAAAGATCTCTGGATTAGTTATGTAGATCCTCTCCAAGTTTGGCCTTCTATAATTTGAGACTTTTGCCCTTAAGAAGTTTATGTTTAAACACACAGATATGATATTAAACATACATTATATTAGATTTAAGGTGATGTACACTTACAAGTATGAATTGTATGGTATTAATATTTAATCTAAAGCCTTACTTCTCAGAATCTTGTGCTCTTGGGACCAAAAGGCTTGTTAGAAATATCCCATCCCAAAACTGCTAAACCAGAATCTACATTGTAACAAGATCCCCAGATGACTCAAATATACATTAAAGCTTGAGAAGCGAGGTCAAAAATAGTATTTCCCCAAGGTTGGATTGCCTACAACAGAATCACCCTAGAGGGACACTTAATATACAGATACCTGGGTCTACTTTAGACCCGGCAAATGAGATCCTCTGAATACCAAACCAGGAATCATCATGACTAATCAGCAGCCCAGGTGATGCTCATACATAATAAAAGCTGAGAACCACCATCATTTACCATGATTCAAAGACCTGAAAGTTACACTTTGGTGAATTAGATAAAGCAAAAGAGACAGAAAAGCCTATGACTTTTAAAACAGAATATTGAATTTGGAACATTGCTTTCCAAGTTCAAGAAAGCTGTGCGAATTAGAGCTAATTATCAACGACAAGCAATTAAGCACAGGTTAGCTACGGCAGAAGATGGTTGGATCACTTGGATGCAGTTTTTCCCAGAAGTTAACAACAAAGGACTCCCAAGGGAGCTATAAAAGGCAGTTTTTCAACACGAGACCTGGAAGATAGGGCCACTGAAGGAAACCTTCCAGTGACCAGAGCTATATTTATCTCCCTGCCTAAGGCACTCACCAATTATGTACACTGTAAATGCAAGTTGGCCTCTCTGCTACAAAGGAAGGCACAAGGGTCGAGGAATGCCTCTCTATGTCCTGGCTTATTAGAAAGGAGCAAATTCTCAGAAAAAGTTGTGTGCAACACCCCACAGAAAAGTACGAAAGGAAAAGATTCTAAGAAGGTGGTATGGAAGTAAAACTGGTGTCAAAATTCTGGAGAGTAGAAGAATATGACAAAGAGGGAAAAGAAAGAGGAATTCTACTTGCTTACTCTTCAGTGGGGTCCAGGAACCCATCAGCTTCCTCTGGGAGCTTGTTAGGAATGCAGACTCTTAGGCTCCCATTACTCCCTGAGAAGGAAGCTTAAGGAGACCCCCAGGTGATTTGTATTCACACTAAGGTTTGAGAAGCACTGACCCATGTCAGTGGTTCTTAAAGCCGGCTTCACATTAAAATCACCTGAGACGCTTTCTAAACTTCAGATGCCCAAAATTCTGTACTCAAGAATCTCTGGGAATGGATCCCAGGCTTCAGCATTTTTAAAGCTCTCTATGTGTGTCCAAGGTTGAAAGCTACTGCTTTATATCCTTGAAGTTCTGAAGTTACATTAAAGGTATAAGACATTGCCCTTATTCAAAGAAGGTAGCCACTGACCTTTGTGATTAAGCCACAGCATTTTATAATGTCACATAATTTCAAGGTGCTAGCAGATGAACAGAATTCTGGGTGATGATTTAGTAAACTGCTGCTAAACACATACATCGATATATATTTGACAGCTAATAGAGAGGTTTGCTCTCTTCCTGACCAAATGCATGGAACCCATCAGGTGCTCTTTAGGCAATCCCCTGAGAATAAGGGGGAAAGCCTGAAGAAAACAAAAATGTTCCTCTAATGGCTTACTTATTTGTGAGGACAAGTGGTATTTGCATCTCTTCTTCCAGTTAAAGGTCATGACATTATAAGAGAACTGGGGCTTTGAGATGTGAGTGTGTTTTAATAATCAGATAATCTGAGCCTAAGGTGAAAAGTCTTTGTTCAAATCCACAGCACACATGTTTTTTCTTCTGCAATGAACACACACTGACACTTTCACATGCTGAAAATGTCTTTTAAATATGTTAATTCTTATGGTATATCTAGTATCTTATTGTAAAAGCAACTTAAAGTTCAAAGACATAAGATCATAAAGTAGACATTCACTAAGATCTTTTCAACTGAAACGTAGAAGACAGGTGATAAAACTATACAATTGGACATTGCAAAGAGTGACTTATAGAGCCTAAAAAGAATAATATGGAGGAAGAATTCATTCATTCTCAGGCACAAATAACTGGAAAGGTGGTCAGGTATGACCCTTAAAACTAAAAACAGGAGAATGAAAACATACAGATAGTGAATAATCAGTGAGATGAAGTTGAAAACATAATATTGTTAGTAAAACTCTCATTGGCTTCTCTAATACATTGGATGGGACTCTTGACTCAGTACAGCAACAAAAAAGAGGGGCACCTTGTACAAAATGCTGTGTAACATGTAGAAGATAGGTTCTGAAGTCTGCAAACCGGAGTGTAGAGCACGGAGGCAGCACATGGGTAAGAATAAGGAAAGAAACAGAAGAGACCTTAGTACATAAAGACTGGGCTAGAATTAATCATTTATTACATTATTCAACAAAAAAATTATTGAATTACTATTTATCAGACACTGCACTATGCAATGAGGCTACCGACAGCTGAAGGATGGATAACCAAGAGTTTATGTCAATAGTGCTTTCCCGATAGTGAGGAGAAAATGAACTCAGACATGATGCCAGGTAGAAAAAGCCTTCAACTAGCTGGATGCTCTCATCCAACTAAAAGAAGATCTGATAAATGCTTTACTTGCCTAGCCTGACAGCTTAATCTCTCAGGAACTTGAAAAAGCAAGAAGTACCTCTCTCAACATCATTCTGATTCAGTGGTTGGTTAAGGAAATAGTTGAAACCTTGGGAGGAAATGATCACACCATTGTACAGGATTTGAGTAGTGTATCACACCTGTGATACTTGCACCCAAATTCAGGAAAGTAAAGTTCAAAGATCTCAGAGGAAAAGTAAAGAAAGATTGTAAAAAGAAAGATTCAAGATTTTCTAGACCTGTCCTAGGTGCTACAATAATGGGTGTGTTCCCATCAAGAGATCATGGGCACTTCACAAAACTAGTAAGTGATGAGGAAGCGTGGAGCAAGCTGAGGGCAAAATACAGGCTAATAGCAACCCCGCCCCGAAACCCTCATGGAATATGTGTGATATTTCTTGGACACTCCTGGCTACCCAAGAACAAAGGATAGGGGTTTAAGTGCTTGCCATAGTAATGTGGGAACCTAAGGCAAATGAAAAATTAAATTCCCGTACCTTACTGCCTACAGCCCACGGACAAGTCCTTGAAATTGGCAAAGTTACGTCCCTCTAGGAGCTCAACTGCCTTGATGATGACACTTTGCTGGGGGCATAAGGGAATCTTAGCTTAACATTATCCCAACCTCAAGGATCCTCTAAGTCTACCTACTTTATCTCAACTGCCTCAAGAGACATGCTGGCAATCATACTCCAAGCTTATGGGCCCCCGATATACATCTGAAGGGTCTCATGACTGATGTTTTATTAAAAGGAAATAAATGGTGTTTCCCTAGCAACAACTAACCTCTAAAGTCCTGGAAACCTTGCTTCCAAAATACTTAGAGACTTACTCTCTCTATGACCCCCTCCCAACCTAAGGGTATATAATGAGTTACTGGTGACAACCCCAGTGCAGCTCTTCCTGCCTATGGGTCCTCTCCCCATGCTTTAATAAAATCACCTTTTTGCACTAAAGACATCTTCAAGAATTTTTCTGTTGCTGTTGTCTCCAGACAACAACATCACTTCAAAACTTCATCATAAGGATGTATATCATAAGAAATTCATCACAGATCAAAATGCTGAAATTACAAACCTAAATTTGATGGAGAAAAAGACAAGTACCTAGCAAACAATAGCACATGGCATATTACAGATGATAATAAATATGTGGAAAAAAAAACAGGAAACAATTGCTTGCTTAGGGATTCCCTATATTGTGATAAAACTGTCCTTAATATGCAAAAAATGGTGTAATTGTGCTATTGGGATATAATAAAAAAATATGCATTTGTTCTTCTTCTCCAGTTCCTGGCATTTAGCTCCTAAGTCCCTTGTAATTTCCTATATGATAGAGGTTAGAGGAGTGTCTTTTGTTGTTCAAAATAAGCCCCTTTCAACTATAGCAGAGTTTATGTTAATTGGGTGACTCTGGGAGATGGGGCTGGGTTGCCAGAGGAACCATCTTTGTGATTAAAGGGGTGGAATTTTCATCCCCACCTCTGACCTCAGGGGACAGGAGAGGAAGTGGAGGTTGAGTTCACTCACCAATGGCCAATGATTTAATCACTCTTGCCTACATAATGGAACGTCTATTAAAAAAAAAAACAAACCTAAACATAGGGGTTCAGAGAGCTTCCAAGCTGATAACACATGTAGTGCTGGGAGGGTGGTGTGCCTCCAGAAGGCACAGAAGCTCTGCACCCCTTCCCACATACCTTATCCAATGCATCTCTTCCATTTAACTGTTCTTGGGTTGTATTCTCTATAATAAACTAGCAATAGTAAATAAAGCACTTTCCTGAGTTTTGTGAGTTATTCTAGTAAATTACCAAACCCAAGAATTGGGTCATGGGAAATCTCTAATTTATAACAGGTTGATCAGAAGTACAGGACTTGAGATTGCATCAGATGTAAGGAGCAGCCTTGTGAAATCAAGCCCTTCATCTGGGGAGTCTGCAGTAACTCCAGATAGTGCCAGAGTGAATTTTAGGATACCCAGTTGGTGTTCAGAGGGTTAGTGAATTGGTTCATGAGGGGAAAAGCCCCACACATTTGGTATCAGAAGTGTTGTGGATACAGAAAAAGAGTTTTTCTTTTTATTACTGTTCATGATAAAAATTCTTAAAGGGCTCATCATCCCAAATCCTCTCTAATCCAGAAACTATGGATATTTATATTTCCCTGAAGATGCTATGATTTCAACTCTACTCTCTTGGCAAAAGAAAAATTAGAACCTGTCACATTTCACTAGATGTATTTTCACCTACAATTATAATAACCTTGCAGTGCCTGGGTGGCTCAGTGGGTTGAGCATCCGACTTCAGCTCAGGTCATGATCACATGGTTTGTGAGTTCAAGCCCTGCATGGGGCTCTGTGCTGACAGTTCAGAGCCTAGAGCCTGCTTCATGTTCTGTGTCTCCCTTTCTCTCTGCCCCTCCCACACTCACACTCTGTCTGGCTCTCAAAAATAAATATTATAAATAAATAAATAAATAAATAAATAAATAAAACAATTGTAATAACCTTGTTTTAAGGAGAGTATTTTTAACTATTCATACTTTGATTAACCTACACAAGAGCCAATCTACTTTTTTTTTTTTCCAATAGGCTTTTATATGCACTTTAGAAAATATTTTGGGAAATGGTTAGCGTTAAGAGTTACTATAAGACATGAATGAAACCTGGCATTTTAAATTTAGTACAACTGAAATACAAAAATAGATTGACCTTATATTAATGTCTAAAAGTAGACAAGGCAGATTGAATTTCTACAGCTTTCATTTGAAAGGAATAACACATTGAGTTGTCATTCCTCAAACTTATTCACTCAGCTGTCCATGGCCATTCATATGATTCGGCAATATAGAGTGAGCCATCTAAAGTTTAATATGCTTTAAAGTATGACACTTCATATTAAGAGTAAAATAGGATATTTCATCCCAATTTAATAGTAAAAGGTTAAAAATGCATATATTTGTTCTCTGTAATATGTAAAGATCTTCTCACAGTAGTGCTAAGTGAAATATCAATTTTTAGACTCTTCAAACCAATTCCTAAAATGTAGATCATTTAGAATTGATCACCTTCTGATATGAAATGGTAAATGGTATTTTGTTATAATAGTGTCCAGAGCTATTTGGAAAATCTTTTCATCTTAATCCCAACCATGCATTCAAAAATCCCAAATATGATTAATCTAAACTTCAGAAACAAAAGGTTGACCAATGTTTGTTTGTTTTTAAACAAATTCACATTGAGTTTATTTAAATTAATAATTGTTTTGTCTGGCAGGTGAATAATGGCTAACTTCAATTCTGTCCCTATCCCTGTCAAGACGAAAATGTACATCAGAAGGAAGGAAATTTTTTTCTTTACCCTTCTAGATTCTTTTGGCTGGTCTATTAATTAAATTTACATTAGACAGATTAACAGGAGAAAAATTTAATGACATACATATCAAATCCCCATAAGGACAGGAGACCCACAGGTAGTCAGGCAATTGAGTTTTCTATGCCATCCTGAACTAAGAAGGGGTCTGAGACACCAAAGAGAAGGAAGACATTTCACAAGAAAATGGGAAGAAAAATGTTTGATCAATAAATGTTTGCTATGTCATACAAAGATAATGATACACAGAGAGGAGTTTGATCTCCAGGCCCTCCTGAGCTTCCCCACCAATTTACCACACCTAGCCCATTTTTTTGGAGTTACCTTTGGTGACAGTTCTCTTGGACCAGGTCCTCTATCTAAATTATTTTAGGCACTTAAGGGAAGGTAAAAGCTATTCCTGAGTCTTTTGGGCCTTGACTGACTTCAGCTCAAAGTAATCCACATGCCCAAATAGCACATTTTGGGGAGGCTTGTTCTGAACACCTTCAATATGAACATAAATGAATTTTCCTGGAGAAAATAAGATCCTCAAACATATGTAAAAAAGCAGGTAGAAAAAAAGCACGGCATCATACACATACTTTATTTTTAAATTCCATGTGGGCTATTGTTCTTTTCAAATCTGAACTACTGTGACCTCTTGTTTGCAACAGATCATATATATTGAATAATAATATTTTAAACTCAAGCCTCCAGTGAAACTTTAAAAGATGTTCTAAGAACAAAATTAATTAATCCACATGTACCCCATCTGTATTTTTATTTAGACTGATGGTGGATAATTTAAAGAGACAAATAAAAAATTTTGATGTGAACTTTTTTTCAGATTAAATAAATATTAGGCCATAAACATTTTTTAGCTTCCTAAAACAAAAACAAAAACACAACAACAAAACATATACACATTTACGTAACATGCATACATGCGCACACTATTCTGTTCTTCTTTAAACCTGGACTTTTTTTTTAATCATTTGTTTTTCTACTTTTGATAAGTGTGGTTACAAATACTTCCCTCTTAAACCCTCTAGAAGAAAAAAAGCACTTCCAGAATAGTAAATATGGTTATGGGCACTGAATCAGGATGACTGGGGGAGATGGAATTGGTAAATGAGAGGCTTGCCACATAACTTGTATCAACAAGACACCTGCTATTTAGCTTTAACCAACTGGTTCCTAGTAGGGATTGGAGAATAATGCCAAATCTTCTGACTTAATTAAGAAAAAAACGACTTTGGGGGGAACTCTTCTGAATTTTAGATGTGTGCAACTGTAAGAGTCACAAGCTCTTAACCTTCTGGCCAAATAGTACAAGTGTACTGCCTGATCCCTTTGTGGCTGGATTATGCCATGTGACCAGGTCTTCTCAATGATTCGTTAAGCCAGATTTTCATTGTGGGTGTCTGACCTTCCAAAGCTCTTTTCTCTCTGCTCTAGCAATTAATAATACCCCAGATAGTAGCTGCTTTATCAAGGCGGGTGCAGAGTGAAGGCAATTCAGTGCAATTGTCCTCCTGTGATACATGTGCTACGTGAGTGAAAGATAAAATTTTGTTATTTTATACTACTGAGGTGTGTGTGTGTGTGTGTGTGTGTGTGTGTGTGTGTGTGTGTGTGTCTGTGATTGTGATAGCTATAAAGAGCTTATCCTGGCTGATATAGCCACTAACTCAGTTAAAAACACAACACAGCAGTATGTGGACTAACACAAAGTCACATACCAGTGTGGGCCAGGATTCACCAAAGGACCATCAGTTTTTAGTCTGAAACACACTGAATGTGCTTAATAAGAGAGTTCATGTGATTTGGGTTCAATAAACAAACTAAATGTTAGATTGCTACAAAGAATATATGATCTTGACATTAACTAGAGAAGAAAGAATGTAAAGTGGAGGGTAAGGGAGGAGGAGACAGAGGAAGGAAGGAAAGGGAGTAGGGAGAAGAGGAAAACAACAAAAAAAATACTTAGAATGAAAAGCAGACAAAATAAAAAATTGATTAGGGTGACTAAACCTGATTAATATTCTAAAACAGTCAAGTCTGTTCAGAAGCCCATGTGGGCACCCATCTGACTGGCTACAACAACCCTTCCCAAATATACCTAGGGCCTTTCTGAAGCTTTCTTCTTCCATATGTAGCCTGAGTTGTTGTTGTTGTTTAATGTTTATTTATTTACTTTTGAGAGAGCACAAGTGAGGGAAGCACAGAGAGAATCTGAAGCAGGCTCCAGGTTGACCTGTCAGTGCAGAGCCAGATGCAGTGCTGGAACCCATGATCCACAAGATCATGACCTGAACAGAACTCACTTAACCAAGGGAGCCACCCAGGTGCCCCTATTTATAGCCTGAGTTTTAAACCTTTCCACCCCTCCTTTCCCCCAATAAACTTCTAGGTCTTAGTTCCCCTCTGGAAAACCAGTCAGCTCTTTATAAGACATTTACATTGTTTAGAGTAATGTATTTGTGGCTATTAATATATTGTTCCTCTTTACCACAGTATTTTGATTTTTCAAACATAGCCTTTATGTATAAACTCATAGCTTGGAGAAGTGAAAGTACACAGCTTAGTAGCTGAAGGTACAGATTTGAGAGTCAGCCTGCCTGATTTCCATACCTATAGTGTGTAGCCTTGGGAAAATAATATTTTGCTGCTTTTCCTCCATTTTCGCATCTGCAAATGAATGATAAGAGTATCTATCTTACTTAGTTCTGTTAAGTATTTACAACAGTGCCTAACACATGGTAAGTGCCATACAAACATTTGTTAAATAAATGAGCAAACAAATAAGTAAATATATACATGCTGGGAATATTAGATTTCAGATTACTGTGAAATATTGGCTGAGAAAGGGAGGAGTGGAGTAACTTTGAACTTCTTCCAAGTCTCATGGTATACAACTTACATGCCTTATATTCAACTTACTCATTATTCTCAACAGTAAGAGTCAGAGTTGTTATTTCATCTAAGCGGATACTCCTACATGAAGCTTCAACTATGGGTGGTAAGAACTGAATCACTGATAGCCATTTCCATTTTGATACAACAGATGGGATACAACATTTAACAATAACACCTAAAAAGAGAGAGAAAACCTACTCAGAAGCTAAACAAAACATCTCTTGCTATTGTCAATATACTTGAAAAGATCTAACACAGCTCTCTGAAAGCTTTGCCTCATTGCTTAAATTCCAGTGCAAAGAAAAACCATGTCATTTCAATAAGTCTTTGCTGTTAACTTAGAAAATGATTTGGTATTTCAGTTTATTTCAAGCATAAAATTTAAGGTATGCCTTCTATCAAAAGACTACTTTCTCATAAAACATCTTTCCCCGTGTGTTCTGTATTCACATGTTATACTATAAAAGTCAAGTATGTGTTGACTCTTTCTACACTCTGAGCTGTATTTACAGACTTCCCCTTGACAATCACCAACAAAACAGAAGAAGCTGCTTCTCTGCCCCTCACCATTCCTCAACCTCACTGGCTTTATGGTGTCCTTATTGTTTTACTGAGATAACCATTAAAGGGTGGTTCACAAGCCTATGCAGTCAATCTGTGCCTCCATATCGCCTCTTCCCTCCTAACTTAACTCTTCTTCCAGCAGAGGATGGAGAGGTGTATACACAGAATTTATAGGAATGTTTGGTTTCTTCAACAAATTTGGAAAACAGATTCTGCTTGATTTTTCTGAGTTTAAGACTCTCTGGGTGGTAATCTCAAGAAACATATTTACAAGTAATGAAGGAAACAATTCTCAAACAACCTGTGGAAATTTTCAGAATTGAGAATTAATTCAGATGTTCAAAAAGGAAACCTCGGAAGAAAACTACAAACCAGCCATTCAGTATATTACACTTAATGTAGATTCTTTCTGTATCCATCTGTGAATCTCATTTATCTCCTGGAATAAACAAAGTCTCATTATGAAATTACTACTTTATATCTTTTGCTTTCATTTTCTCCAGACTTGGCCTTATTGGCAATGCCTAAGAGTATTGGTAGGCTTGAAAGCCTATCTACCTTTCTTCGAAGTTGTGTATTTAAAACTGAAAACAATTCTGTGGGGTAACTACTTCTAAGCCCTACAATATCACAGTCATCTTTCTTTGCTTTATGAAATAGATTTCCAATTGTTGTCTGAAATCTTTACAAATGTCTTTAAACCATACACGTCCCAGAGACAAAGGCACAGGAAATACAGCTTTTTGATAATGAACACTAAATTACTCAATCACCAATGTAATCATGTATTTTATTTGGAATGCTGTATGAAATCTAAAAAAGCTAAAACTTTTCTGAAGTTTTTTTTTATACTTTTTCATAATAGTCAATATCCAAATACAAAGAAATTTAAAGCTACCAAGCTACCAATCACAACTCAAATGACAAAACAAAACAAAACAAACCTTGAACTGTTTTGTTAGACTAACAGGCTAGTAACGCATTTTTGGAACTAGATGTCAGCTATATTTTTTTGCACAATATTTCACATTTTACATGTATACAGGCAGGAGCTTCTTCTGCCTTTAATGCATTCACTCTTTCATTCAACATTCAACAGGACGGCCCTATTAATTCTTCCTCCAAACTGCAAATACATTCATTTTAATGAGAGGAATCGAAAGCCCCATGGGAAACACTGAAATAAAAGCCATTTTCCTTACAACAGAAGCAGAGATGTTAAAAAGTGATTCTCAGAACTCTGTGTGGGGAAAGAGGTATGCAGAAGTTGAATTCCTATATCACTCCACTCACTTTCTTTTTTTAAAGTTGTAACTAATAAACTACTCAACTGTTTAAAGGAAGAGCCAGGGGTGCCTGGGTGGCTCAGTCTGTTGAGCGATCAACTCTTGATTTCGGCTCAGATCATGATCCCAGGGTCGTGGATTGAGCCTTGCATTGGGCTCCATACTAAATGTGGAGCCTACTTAAGATTCTCTCTCCCTCTCTCTCTCTCTCTCTCTCTCACTGTCTCTGCCTCTCCTGCCTCCACACATGCAAATTCACTCTCTCTAAAATATTTTTTTTAAAAAAAGGAAGAGCCGGGGCGCCTGGGTGGCGCAGTCGGTTAAGCGTCCGACTTCAGCCAGGTCACGATCTTGCGGTCCGTGAGTTTGAGCCCCGCGTCAGGCTCTGGGCTGATGGCTCAGAGCCTGGAGCCTGTTTCCGATTCTCTGTCTCCCTCTCTCTCTGACCCTCCCCCGTTCATGCTCTGTCTCTCCCTGTCCCAAAAATAAATAAACGTTGAAAAAAAAAAAAAAAAAAGGAAGAGCCAAAGAAACTTACAGAAAGCTTATAAATTTACGTGGACATTTCTTTGCCCATTATGCAATGGCCATTACAGAGGCAAATGTTTCATTTTCCATTATACCCATGTCAAAGAGAATCACCTACAGGGCTGCATAGAATAATAAGGTCACAGCATGAAGACCAGGCACACACAGAGCCCTCACAAGTCATAGGATTAGTTCAGGTCTCATGGCCTCTCGAGACCTGTCTAAACAGTCAGCCTTGCCAATCTGAAGTAAAACAGCAAGAATAACCATGAGAACCAGAAAGAAAAGGAAAGCTATAGCTGGCAGGAAAACAGGTGTAAGAAAAGGCTGTCAGAGTAAGAGTACCACCAGTACTTCATATCAAGTGCTTAATACTCTCACTAGCTCTAGGCCTGGAAGAAGCTGGGTTAGATCAAATACAGGCAGGGAATCTGAAACATAGAAGATCTGAAGGTTCTTGAAATATTTGCAGATATGGAATTCGTGCATTCATTGAACATATTATTCAGTGCCTACTATCATAGAGAGTGCTGAGATGACAAAGACAAAGCAGATGTGGTCTTTTCCTCAAAGAACAGTGAATTGAGGAAGTTGGGCTAGTTAAGGGACACTTAAAATATAGCCCAATAATATCTGTGATGAAAGAAAGTGCAAAATGCTTTGAGAAGCAAACCAATTCAAGCTGAGATTATAGACAATTCTTCCCAAAGGCCTAAGATGTCTTGAAGAACAAAAGAGATGTTATTTTTTACAATACATGTCTATTTATTTGTTCCACAAATAAATTGTAAATTTAGTCCAACTAAAGAGGGGCTTAGAACCAGGACAGTCTAGGGGAAACTGATATGAGGCCATGAAAATACCTACAGCACATCTAGAGGCCTCTACAGAATCTGGTGTCTGGACACAGGATGGAAATACTTGAAGAGGAAACTCAAGAGACTGTGACGGTCGGGTTATGAATGGTTTGGGGCACCAAGCACAAGAGTTTGCTTTTTTATTCTGCAGACTGTGGGGAAACATTGAGAGGTTTTAGGCAGCAGAGTGAAATGATTAGATGTGTGTTTCAGAGCAACTTTTCTGGCAGCCTCAGGAAGAACAGATGGAGGAGGAAGGGGATGATCCGCATGGTGATAAGTTAAGAGGCTACCACATGGAGAAGACTTGAGAGATTAAAGCAGAGTGGTAACTGTGAGCATGGAATGAGGGGACACATTCATGATTCTTAGGAGGCTAAATCAATAGGGTTTGGTGATGGATTATAGAAGGGAAAGAAGCCTCATATGGCTATTGGGTTTCTTATTAGGATGTATCATTCACCCACTTAGAATATATAGGAGGAGGAGCACGGTGGAAGGGAGAAGAATAAAAGATTGATTTAGAAGTCCCTGTGGGGTGTTCAAAAAGAACTGGTATTGAACATTTGGATATAAATATTTAGAGTCCAGAGAAGCAGTCTAGGCCAGAGATATGCATTTGGCTGTTATTCTAAGCATGGGATTAGCATGAAGACATACAAGAGAATATGGGTACAAGAAGAGCAGAGGGCCTAAGAAGGAGCCATGCAAAACAAGGGTGTTTTGCATGCCTGGTTTAGGGATATTGTGAAGCCAGCTCCAGGCTCAAAAGGGCATGAAAAAGTTAAACATAGGGTTACCAAGTGATCCAACTATTCCACTCCAGAAATACTACTGAAAAGAAATTTAAAAATGGTCACACAAAAACTGCACTTGAATGTTCTTAGTAGCATTATTCATAATAGCCAAGAAGTTGAAACAACCCAAATGTCCAGAACTGATGAAAGAGTAAGTAAAATGTGGTGTTTCTGTACAATGGAGTATTAATGAAAGGAAGTCCTGATGCATATGACAACCTGGATGAACTCAAAAACGTTACGTTAACTGAAAGAAGCCAGCCACTCACTACATGATTCTATTTACATGAAATGTCCAGAAAAGGCAAATCTATGCAGATGGATAGTAGTTTCTTGGTTACCTAGGCTGGGGAGATGGAAGGAGTGAGGGAGGGTTTCTCTCTGAGGTGATGAAAACCTTCTAAAATTGACTGTAGCAATGGCTGCATGATTCTATGATTGCATGAAAAGTCACTGAACATGAGTAAATTTAAATAAGGTTGTTATGTGTATGATATCTTAATAAAGCTGCTAAAAGATGGTAGGAAAGGACACTTGAAAGTATAGATAAGATGAATCTAAGTACAAAGGCTTAAAACTTATAAAAATCTCTCTGAAGTTTGATCTATGGAAAAGTAATCTCGCACCCATTGCCACAGACACTAGAAGACATCAGTGATAGGTAAATACTGGGGTAGAGGAACAAAGGAGTCTAATCAGTCTAGCGAGGATTCCTCACCTATTTGGTGAAAGCAAAGTCCAATGAATAGGCAGGGAGGCTGCTTGGTGGTGAATATTAATCAAAGTAACATTTTCAAACAATTTAGGCTACTCCACATGTAAATATAAAACGTTTCAGAAGCTGACCTTTGCATTTTTGCACGTGCTACTTTACCGGGGAGAAAATCCACACTGGGAGACTATGGATTGTTCAGACTCTCACCCCTGCGAGGCCCTCATTTCCTTCACCACTGTAAGGGTTTCTATAAGAAGTGGAGAGAATGGGCATCAATTTCCCAATGGGCCCAGTTTACTAATTTGCTTCTCAAAATGTCTGTAAGGAAAATTATAAAGCACTGAACAGGGTATCCAACTTGAAAACAGTTCTCTCTCCTTTTTTATTTCTGCAAGGCAGTATCATTAGCTCTGGTTGCTTTTCCTGAAAGGGCCTTGCTCCTCACACCTTTGTAACATTACTCATGATCTACCCCCTTGTACCTGCCCTCCTTTCCTCTTCATATTCTACACTTCCTTCGGAGCCAATAGCAACATGGCTCCCATTTTATTGGGGCCCACAACAATTTCTCTCTCCATCAAATTCCTAGTACATTTACAGGTAAGATCTCACCACTTGGTGCTCTCTGACTTAGGTGTGTGTTTTATCTTCATAGCCAGGACCCAAGTGGTTCAACAGCAGACAAGATGATTCTCTATGTTCTCGATAATATCCAGCATACTGTGTGAAAGTAACAGATTCTTATTAAATATCTAATTATGGCACAAAGCAAAATAATTTTTAAGTTATCGATGTCCTAAAATTATTTCCTACATATATTAAAAATAATTGACTGAAAGACAAATGCCATATGATTTCACTCATATGTGGAACTTAAGAAACAAAACTAATTAACATGGCGGGGGGTGGGGGGAAAGAGAGGAAAACCAAGAAACAGACTCTTAATGATAGAGAACAAACAGGGTTGCTGGAGGGGAGGTGGAAAGGGGATGGCCTAGATGAAAGATGGGTATTAAGGATGGCAATTGTGTTGAGCACTGGGTGTTTTATGTAAGTGATGAGGCACTAAATTCTACATCTGAAACTAATATTACACCGTATGTTAACTATCTAGAATTTAAATAAAAACTTAGAAGAAAAATAATAAAAATAATTTACTGATGTATCAAAATGCATCAAAGTTACTGAACACTCGCTGTGTGCAGAGATTCTGTGAAATTCTATAAGTACATGATCTAATCTTACTCTCTTAACAGTCCTATAAGGCAGTTAGTCTTACCATCTTTATTTTTCAGATAAAACAAATAGAAGTTTGATGTGTTTATATAATTTGTCCAAGTTCACAAGGATTTCTGCATATTAAATTCAATACATTTGATAGAATATTTGTTCTTTTACCTTCTAATATTGTTCAAAAGACTTCTAATCAAATACTGGAAGATATAATCACTCAGAGTCAGGAAGATCTGTGTTTAAATCCTAAACTCACAGAATCATTGTTTATTCAAATATACAATGAGGTTAATAACATCTGATTCACAGGGGCATGCGAAATTCATACATCAAAAGTTCTCAGCTACAAGAGGAAAATAATATTATTTCTTTCTCAATCTACTTTAATCATAAATGTTTTCAAGAATTTACCATTATTTTTGGAAGTAAACATATCAGTAATTCCAGAAGTGTTAAGGAATTTTTCAGGATATTAGTGCAGATTTATATTTACAACAGTTGTAGGATGTTAAGCTTTTCTTCAAAGAGATGAATTAAGCCATCTTGTTCTTATTAAAGGCCAAGGTGAGAATTCTACCAGTCATTATATGTCATCTCTGATTTGTTCCTAAATACAGAGTAATTCTCAATTTCTTCAGCAAATAACTCCACAATGAGAACTTGAAAATGACAGGTACGGTAAAGTACACAATTTTTGTGAGCATGTATGTGTCTCTATGAATGCAAAGAAGGATGAGGAAACAAAGATGCTATCTAGAACAATTCTTTAAGGCATACCTCTTTGGCACTGAATTCTTACCCAAAAAATATCCTTCAGAATCTAAATTCTTTATTCATTTATTCCCCTTTGGAAACAAATCAAGTGAACTGCCCTACCAATAGTGTATAAAGTCTGAACAATGATGATCTTTTCAAAATACGATTAGACTTGTAGAGCTGTAAAATAAAATGCTTTCAACTGTGTTTGTAACCAGCCTGCTTCCCTAGCTGAATCTGGGCAAGGTGCTCTGGTTGAAATCCAGCCAGAAAACCCACTATATCCTAGAAAGGACTTCTAAACTGCACCATGGCTTATAGAGGGAAATACCTTGTATGGAAGTTTGCCTCATTTTGTTAGGGCTCTGTCTAATCCTGCTGATAGATTACATAACATGATTAACTGAGTTTTGTTTTTACTGCAGGTTCAAAACTATTTATTGATTTACCACTACATGACCATATTAAGCAGGGTTCTCCAGAGAAACAGAACCAAAGAACCAACAAGATATATGTACAGGAAGAGATTTATTGTGAAGAACTGGTTCACACAATTACACTGTAAAGTCCCATGATCTGCTATCTGTAAGCTAGAGACCCAGGAAAACTGGTGGTATAATTCTAGCCTCAATCTGAAGGCTTAAGAACCAAGGGAGCTAGCTGATGGTATGAATTCCAGTCCAAGGGTACGAAAAGACCAATGGCCCAGCTCAGCTGGCAGGCAGGAAGCAAAAAGGAGGAAACTCTTCCTTCTTCTGACTTTTTGTTCTATTCAGGCACTCAAAAGACTGAATGATGACCACTGATGTTGTTGACTCTTGAACAACATGAGGGTTAGGAGCACTGACCCGTCCTGCAGTCAAAAATGCACATATAACTTTTAACTCCCCCCAAATTAACCACTAATAGCCTACTATTGATTGGGAGCCTTACCAATAACATAGTCAATTAACACATATTTTGTACCTTATATGTATACTATACTAACACAATACAGTAAGCTAGAGAAAATAATATGTTATTAAAAAAATCAAAAGGAAGAAAAAAGTACATGTACAGTACTGTATTTATATTTTTTTAAAAATCCACATGTAAGTGGACCTTCACAGTTCAAACCCGCATTGTTCAAGAGCTAAGTGTACTTTGAGTCTACAGATCCAAGTGATAATCTCATCCAGAAACACTCTCACAGATACATTCAGAAATAATGTTTGATATGTGCAATTCTTGGCCCAATCAAGTTGACACCTAAAATTAACCACCGCAACAAAAGTACTGTGAGCATACATCAGTGCATAAGAAAGAATTAGCTTCCCTCCTGATGCTTAGAATGTTGTTGAGAAAATACAGAGCTGATGATCATGTCATTTATCGTCCACAGTGGGACACTTTTTAGAATGGAAAGGGATTCTATTAATAATTAAGCTGGGGCAAAACTGTCCGGGAAAAAGTAAAATATATATTCATATATTTACCCTTTTACATAAGTAGGTATAAAAATTTTATTCAAAATATGACAAGAGTGGGGGTGCAACCGTAAAAATAGTTGGGTTTTTCTTCATAGGGATCTTTTAAAACGTTGGTCCTCTACAACCGTATGAAATTCTGGCAGGTCCTGTAGCTTCTCCTATCTTCTTTAGTCCCTAGGACAGCTTGTTTCAGTAATTTGAATATCTTTTCCAGTACCATAATTAAAACTCCAATTTCACTGCCCTGAACAGTGGTTCCCTGTTGGGAAAGATGCATGAAAGAGGAGGGGTATTCTGCCTTCAGGGAATATTTGGTAATTTAGAGACATTTTTAGCTGTCACAGCTGGGAAGAGTGGATGCTACTTGCATCTAGTGGGTAGATGCCAGGATGGATGCTAAGCATTCTACAGTAACAGCACAGTCTCCCACAACAACAAATTACCTATCCCCAAATCTCAGTAATGCCAAGTTTAGGAAACCCTGCACTAGGATAACTGCTCTATCCAAGTGGGAGCTTACTTCGGACCTGAAAATCCTTAAAGGCAGTGGAGGAATGTTAAATTCTTCCTTCTCCCTTAGCTTCAATTCCCTACCCCTACTTTCAGTGGTTTCTGGTCCTCAGAATTCAGATTCAGGCCCAGGAGAATAAGGGATCAGGGATCAAGGGCATATTCCTACAACTGTCACAGTTATAATCTGGAACTTTTCTCTTTGGTATGTGGTGAACACATAATTGCTGTAAGTGTTTGCATGAATGTTGTTACTTTAGACAATGTGAAGATAATTAACAGTGGGCAATGCCTCTCAAGGTCTAAAGACTATCAAATGTTGATTAAGTTCAGTAAGAGAGAAGTCCTTGATGACCTTAGTTGGGCTATATACAGGGTGAGAGTTGCAAGAAGCCAGATTAAAGAAGGAGCAAGAAATAAAACATAGGGACAGTGATTCCATAAAATCATTTTTCTAGGCATTTGGCTCAAGAACACAGAGGAAATTAAACAGAGGGGAGGGAACAAGATGGTGGAGCTACATTAAATTTCTGCTTATCTCATCCCTGAAATGCAACTAGATCAGAAACAAGCCATTTTGCACAGCTAGAAAATTGATCTAAGGATTAACACAACAACCTGCATAACTTGAGCCACAGAACTCAGCAGGTACATTGTATGGAGAGGTGAACTGGGGGACAGAAAAGCTGCAGAGGGTAAGGAGTTATTTTTGTTTGAGAAGAGAGGGCAGAGATGAGGAGAAAGTATGGGAAAAGCACAACCCCTGGGAGCAGGTGGAAAGAAAGGGAAAGAGTGGAAGCATCCACAAGGGCCAGAACAAGAAAGGGGAAAAGGAAAAAGGAAAGACTTTCAACGCCATTAGGACTCTATAAACAGGGAAGCACAGAGTAGGAAATTCCATAGCTTGATACCTGGCAGTGCTATGGTGGCAAGGCATAGCACTCCTCAGGTGCAGGAGCAGACTGAGAGGTCTGAGGGCCCTTGGGCCACAGTGGAGAGGCGATACCCCTGCTAGGAGGACATTTGGTAGAGGCTGTGTAGCCTCTGCATGGGAAAGGGTCCCAGCAGACCCCAGAGAAAAGCAATGTTTGCTGATGTTGGAACAAGGATGCTAGGGTGTGGTGAAGCCTGGAGCCACTTGTGTGCTGTGATTTGCCATAGTCTCCTGAACCATTGCTACTACACAATTGCATGAACTTTTTCTGGGGCAGGTTGACACCTGGATGCAGTCTCTGGGTCTCTGTAGTGGTGCGGTTGCATAAGCATTCTTGGGGGCAACCCAGCACCTGACCATTGCTCGGCAAGACTCTCCCCAAGAGAGTCAGAGCAGGCCCAAACCACAGGGCCCTCAGAAGTGAGCGGTTTGGAAACAGAGCCCCATCTGAGATAAAATTCAGGAGAGAGGTGCCACCTGGTATGCTGACAGCTTGGTCACAATGTAGAAGCAGGGAGTGGATGGAAGCAGGAGACAAAGGAGAGGTGCCTGATGGCTGGTCATGAGAGAACAGTTCTGAGGCTGGAGTCTGGAAAGCTGTGTGACGTCATTTTCACCTCTCTTGTGCCTTCACATACACGAACACCACACTGAACCACCCCAGTAAGCTAAGCATTGCCACCTAGTGGAGAATGGAGCTGTTCAACCAAGTCCAGTTCAAGTGCACCAACCAAGTCCTAGAGGACTACCACAAGTCTCTCGGCCTGCTTAGTTTACAGATTATAAAGTGTTTCATACTTTGACTTAGCGGGAATTAGATGTAATTTCATTCAGATTTCATTCTGTTCATTGGACCATCAATTCATTTTTTTTCTTTTTCTTTTCTTATTCTTGGATACAGAAAGAGAAAAAAATATTTGTATTTTCTATTTATTTTTTTAATTTTTACTATATTTTCTATTTTTTTAACTTTTTTATCCTATCCTTTCTTCATTTCATTTTATTCTATTTATACTTTTTAAATTTTTAAATGTTTTCTTATTTTTTCCTTTTTTCCTTTTTTTTCTTTTTTCTTTTCTTTCCATTTTTTCTCTATTCGATCAAGGTCAAAAACCAGACCAAAACACACCAAGGATCTAGCTTTCTTTATTTGTCTTTTTGTTGTTGCTGTTTTTAATTTTGTAATTCTTATTTTTTTATTTTATTAATTCTTTTTCTTCCTCCAAAATGATGGAAAGAAGGAATTCACCCCAAAAGAAAGAACAGGAAGAAATGACAGCCAGAGACTCAATCAACACAGATATTAGCAAGATGTCTGAACTAGAATTTAAAATCATGATAATAAGAATACTAGCTGGAGTTTAAAGAAGCATAGGGGCACCTGGTGGCTCAGTCAGTTGAGCATCTGACTTTGGCTCAGATCATGATCTCAGAGTTCGTGAGTTTGAGCCCTGCACTGGCCTGTGGGCTGACCACTCAAAGCCTGGATCCTCCTTTGGATTCTGTGTATCCTTCTCTCTCTGTCCCTTCCCCACTAATTTTCTGTCTCTCTCTTTCAAAAATAAATAAATATTAAAAAGAAAGAAAGAAGTAAAAAAGCATAGAATCCCTTTCTGCAGAGATAAAAGAAGTAAAATCTAGTCAGGACGAAATTAAAAATGCTATAACTGAGATGCAATTTCGAATGGCTGTCACAGCAGCACAGATGGATGAGGCAGAGCAGCGAATCAGTGACACACAAGACAAAATTATGGAGAATAATGAAGCAGAAAAAAGGAGAGAAATTAAGGCAAGAGGTCATGATATAAGAATTACAGAACTCAGTGACTCATTAAAAAGGAATAGCATCTGAATCATAGGAGTCCCAAGAGAAACAGAGAGAAAAAGGGGTAGAAGGTTTATGTGAGCAAATCAGAGCAGAAAACTTTCCTATCCTGAGGAAAGACACAAACATCAAAATCCATGAAGCACAGAGAACTCCCATTAGATTCAATAAAAATTGACCATCAACAAGGTATATCAGTGTAAAATTCACAAAATACACAGACAAGGAAAAAATTATGAAAGCATCAAGGGAAAACAAGTCTTAACCTATAAGGAAAGACAGATCAGGTTCACAGGAGACCTATCCACAAAAATGCGGCAGGCCAGAGAGGAGTGGCAGGATACATTCAACGGGCTGAATCAGGAAAATATGCATACGAGAATTCTTTATCCACCAAGGCTGTCATTCAGAATAGAAGGGTAGCTAAAGAGATTCCCAAACAAACAAAAATTAAAGGAGTTTGGGACCACTAAACCAGCCCTGCAAGAAAATTTAAGAGGGACTCTCTGGGGGGAGATAGGATGAAACAAAACAAAAAAGAGACCAAAAGCGACAAAGACTAGAAGGGACCAGAGAACATCACCAGAAACTCCAACTCTATAGGCAACAAAGTAGAAATAAATTTATATCTTTCAGTACTCACTCTAAATGTCAATGGACTAAATGCTTCAATCAAAAGACATAGGGTAATAGAATGTTTAAGCAAACAAGATCCATCTATATGCTGTTTACAAGACCATTTTAGACCTAAAGACACCTTCAAATTGAAAGTAAGGGGATAGAGAACCATCTATCATGCTAATGGTCACCAAAGTAAGCTAGAGTAGCCATACTTATATCAGATAATCTAGATTTTAAAATAAATATTGTAGCAAGAGATGAGGAAGGGCATTATATCATAATTAAGGGGACTATCCACCAAGAAGAGCAAATAATTGTAAATATTTATTCCCCCAATGTGGAGAAATCCAAATATATAAATCAATTAATCACAAATATAAAGAAACTCATTGACAATAATACCATAATAGTAGGGGACTTCAAGACCCCACCTACAACAATGTGCAGATCATCTAAGCAGAAAATCAACAAGGAAACAGTGGCTTTGAATGACACACTGGACTGGATGGACTTAACAGATATATTCAGAACACTTAATCCTAAGGCAGCAGAATACAAATTCTTCTCAGGTGCACATGGAACATTCTCCAGGAAAGATCACACACTGGGACACAAATCAGCCCTCAACAATTACAAAAAGATCAAGATCATATGTGCATATTTTCAGACCACAATGCTATGAAACTCGAATTCAACCACAAGAAAAAATTTGGAAAGACAACAAATACTTAGAGATTAAAGAATATCCTACTAAAATATAAATGGGTTAACCAATAAGTTAAAGAGGAAATTAAAAAGTACATGGAAGCCAATGAAAATGATAACACCACAGCCCAAAACCTCTGGGATGCAACAAAGGCCGGCATAGAGGGAAGTATATAGCAATCCAGGCCTTCCTAAAAAAAGAAGAAAGGTCTCAGATACACAACCTAACCTTATACCTTAAACAGCATGGAAAGAACAGCAAATAAAACCCAAAACCAGCAGAAGAGGGGGAATAATAAAGATTGGAGTAGAAATCAATTCTATTGAAACTGAAATAACAGTAGAACAGATCAATGAAACCAAGAGCTGGTTCTCTGAAAGAATTAACAAAATTAATAAACCCCTAGCCAGTTTGATAAAAAGAAAAAGGAAAGGACCCAAATAAATAAAAGCAAGAATGAATGAGGAGAGATCACAACCAACACTGCAGAAATAAAAACAACAATAAGAGAATATTATGAGCAATTAAATGCCAATAAAATGGGCAATCTGCAAGAAATGGACAAATTCCTGGAAACATCAATTACGAAAACTGAAACAAGAAGAAATAGAAAATTTGAACAGATCCATAACCAGTAAAGAAACTGACTTAGTAATCAAAAAACAAGAATCCAGGGCCAGATGGCTTTCCAGGGGAATGCCACCTAACATTTAAAGAAGAGTTAACAGGGGCGCCTGGGTGGCTCAGTCAGTTAATGGCCAACTTTGGCTCAGGTCATGATCTCGCGGCCCGTGAGTTGGAGCCCCGCATCAGGCTCTGTGCTGACAGCTCAGAGCCTGGAGCCTGTTTCAGATTCTGTGTCTCCCTCTCTCTGACCCTTCCCTGTTCATGCTTTGTCTCTCTCTGTCTCAAAAATAAAATTAAAAAACGTTAAAAAAAATTTAAAAAAAATAAAGAAGAGTTAACACCTCTTCTTTTGAAGCTGTTCCAAAAAATAGAAATGGAAGGAAAACTTCCAAACTCATTCTGCAAGGCCAGCATTATCTTGATTCCAAAACTAAAGACCCCACTAAAAAGGAGAACTATAGACCAATTTCCCTGATGGACATGGACGCAAAAATTCTCAACAAGATACTAACCAACCAGATCCAACAATACATTAAAAGAATTATTCACCACGAGTAAGTGGTATTTATACCTGGAATGCAGGTTCAGTATCTGCAAATCTGTCAATGTGATACATTACATTAATAAAAGAAAAGACAAAAACCACATGATCCTCTCAATAAATGCAGAGAAAGCATTTGACAAAATACAGCATCCTTTCTTGATAAAAACCCACAAGAAAGTAGGGGTAGAAGGATCATACCTCAATATCAGAAGAGCCATATATGAAAGTCCCACCACTAATATCATAGTCAATGGGGAAAAACTGAGAACTTTTCCCCTAAGGTCAAGAACACCACAGGGATGTCCACCCTCACCACTGTTACTCAACATAGTATTGGAAGCCCTAGCCTCACAATCAGAAAACACTAAGAAATAAAAGGCATTCAAATCGACAAGCAGGAAGTCAAATTTTCACTCTTCACAGATGACATGATACTCTGTATGGAAAACCCAAAAGATTCCATCAAAAAACTGCTAGAACTGGGGCGCCTGGGTGGCTCAGTCGGTTAAGCGTCCGACTTTGGCTCAGGTCATGATCTTGAGGTCTGTGGGTTCAAACCCCATGTCGGGCTCTGTGCTGACAGCTCAGAGCCTGGAGCCTGTTTCGGATTCTGTGTCTCCCTCTTTCTCTGACCCTCCCCTGTTCATGCTCTGTCTTTGTCTCAAAAATAAATAAATGTTAAAAAAATTAAAAAAAAAACTGCTAGAACTGATCCATTAAGTTGGCAAAGTCTCAGAATATAAAATCAATGCACAGAAATTGGTTGCATTTCTTTACATCAATAATGAAGCAACAGAAAGAGAAATCAAGGAATCGATCCCATTTACACTTGCACCAAAACGATAAAATACCTAGAAATAAACCTAACCAAAGAGGTGAAAAATCTATACATTGAAATCTATAAGGGCATTACCCTTATGAAAGAAACTGAAGACACAAAAAATTGGGAAAATGTTCCATGCTCATGGACTAGAAGAACAAATACTGTTAAATGTCGATACTACCCAAAGTGATCTACATATTCAATGCAATCCTTATCAAAATAACACCAGCATTCTTCACAGAGCTATAGAAAACAATCCTAAAATTTGTATGGAACCAGGAAAGGCACCAAATAGCCAAAGCAATCCTGAAAAAGAAAACCAAAGTTTCGTGGTACTGGCACAAAAACAGACACTTATATCAATGGAACAGAATAAAGAACCCAGAAATGGACCCACAAACATATGGCCAACTAATCTTTGACAAAGCAGGAAAGAACATCCAATGGAATAAAGACAGTCTCTTCAGGAAATGGTGTTGGGAAAACTAGACAGTGACATGCAGAAGAGTGAACCTGGACCACGTTCTTACACCATACACAAAAATAAACTCAAAATGGATGAAAGACCTAAACATAAGGCAGGAAGCCATCAAAATGCTAGAGAATAAGGCAGGCAAAAACCTCTTTCACGTCGGCTGCAGCAACTTCTTACTCAACACGTCTCCGGAGGCAAGGGAAGCAAGGAAAAATAAACTATTGGGACCTCAAGGAGATAGAAATCTTCTGCATGGCTAAGGAAAGAATCAGAAAAACTAAAAGGCAGCCAACAGAAAGGGAAAAGATATTTGCAAGTGATGTATCAGATAAAGGGTTAGTATCCAAAATCTATAAAGAACTTATCAAACTCAACACCCAAAAAACAAATAATCCAGTGAAGAAATGGGCAGAAGACATGAATAGACACTTTTCCAAAGAAAACATCCAGATGGCTAACAGACACATGAAAAACTGCTCAACATCACTCACCATCAAGGAAATATAAATCAAAACGAAATGAGATACCACCTCACACTTGTCAGAATGTCTAAAATTAACAACCCAGGCAACAATAGATGTTGGTGAGGATGTGGAGAAAGAGGAACCCTTTAACACTGATGGTGGGAGTGCAAACTGGTACAGCCACTCTGGAAAACAGGATGGAGGTTCCTCAGAAAGTTAAAAATAGAACTACCCTATGACCCAGCAATTGCACTACTAGGTATTTACCCAAGGAATACAGGTGTGCTGTTTCAAAGGGGCACATGTACCCCAATGTTAATAGCAGGGCTATCGACAATAGCCAAAGTATGGAAAGAGCGCAAATGTCCTTCGACAGATGAATGGATAAAGAAGATGTGGTATATATATACAATGGAGTATTACTTGGCAATCAAAAAAAACGAAATCTTGCCATTTGCAACTACATGGATGGAACTGAGGGTATTATGCTAAGCAAAATAGCCAGAGAAAAACAAAATATATGACTTCACTCATATGTGGAATTTAAGATACAGAACAGATGAACATAAGGGAAGGGAAGCAAAAATAATATAAAAACAGGGAGGGGGACAAAACATAAGAGACTCTTAAATATAGAGAACTGAGGGTTGCTAGAGGGGTTGTGGGGTGGGGTGATGGGCTAAATGGGCAAAGGGCATTAAGGAAGACATTTATTGGGATGAGTGCTAGATGATATATGTAGGGGATGAATCTCTGGATTCTACTCCTGAAATCATGATTGCACTATATGCTGACTAACTTGGATGTAAATTTAACAAATACATTAAATAAATAAAATAAAATAATAAAATAAAGTAAAATAAAATAAAATAAGTAAAATAAAATCAAACAAAACAGAGGAAACAGAAGTGCATGCAGGACTGGTATTGGGTTTTCAGAGGAGAGATTTGAACAAGTTTGAATTGATACAGGCAGAAAAACAGGGACTAAGGACAAAAGAAGAGGGAGAGAATGAGAATTTTAATAAAGCATGGTCCTTGAACAAATAGGAACAGGAAGGGAAAGTGTCCAGTCACATGGATCTGTTGGGCCAGAGAAGAGCAGGTCTCTTTTATCACTTTTTTATGACCTTGAATAGAACTAGTCTGGTTCTGTTTTATTTATACCTTTGAGTGAGGTTGTTCCTGGACTTAAGTCAATGAGACAGCCGCCTACATGATAATCTGAAAGGAAAATGGCCTGAAATTTTTGTCAGTAAAATAACTCCTTGGTGTTTCCAGGCTTTGCCTCCTGAAGGCTCTCTATTAAAATGTAAGTAAGTTACCTGGAAATTCATCATCTGCAAATCCATTAATATATTTGGAAGGATTAGTTTATCAATTGGTCAGAACAAGTTCCTTGTGAAAGTGTTGCCAGTGTGTGTATACATGTAACTACATGCCTCCATTTTTGTGAGAGAGGGTGATATTACAGAATAGACAAAGGAAACAAAGTCCGGTACAGAAAACACTAAGAGGATTGTGTCAGGAACAGTATAAAGATACTAAGAACCTAAAAAATAAAGGGCACAAAGGTATCTTCAGAAACACCTGCAGTATTAAATCCAATGGGAGAAATAAATGCAAAAGCCATGAGATGTCTACCAGATTCTGTAGCCGCACAACTGGGTTCATAACCCTGGCTCAGGGTGTGGCTGGCTTCTTCCAGAAGTCATCTGGATTTTCCACACACGATCAAAACATTTGACTGGCTGTCTGAGCAGAGGCTGCCATGGTCTACCATCAAGTCCCTGGCCCTGCTCAGGGCCTCAGACACTCAAACATTTAAACTTAAAGACCAAATACTCCCACCAAACCTCAATCCTCACCCCCTGCTATCCTGCTGCGGTGACACCACCTGTCTTCTCCTCTGTGCTCCCCCCATATTGACTGCCTACATGTGTCAGGCGTAGGAGCTTCTTTATAATACAGATTCTTATGCCACCTCATTTCTGGTATTTTGGATCCGGGAAAACTGAGGTGGAACCAAGTGTCAGCTCAGGCTGCTGTAATAAAATATCATAAACTGGATGGCTTAAACAACACAAATTTATGTCTCACATTTCTGAAGCCTAGGAAGTCCAAAATCAAGGTGCCAGCTGATTCAGTTCCTCGTGAGAGCTCTCTTTCCGGCTTCCAGATGGCCCTCTTCTCTCTGTGTCCTCCCTCACAAGGCCTTCCCATGGTGCAAACGGAAAGGAAGATCTCTCTCTTCATACAAGGTCACCAATTCTATCAGATTAAGACACCCGCCCCCACTTATGATCACAATTAAAATTAATTATCTCCTAAAAGCCCTATCTCCGAATACAGTCACATTAAGGGTAGGGGCTTCAACATATGAATGGGGAGAGGGGCTGGGGACACAATTTAGCCCAATGCACTATGGAAATCCACATTTTCAGCCAGCTTCCTAGGTGAGTCAGAGGCAGACAGTCCAAGAACCTGGCTTTGACAGGCCCTGCTTTGCAATATATTCCCATGCATCCTTCCTAAAAGGAATACAAACTAAACCGTTACTGATTGCAATTCTAAAATATGGAATATAACGCCATAAACATAATTGCAACCACATGTCAGTGCTGATATGAATATTACACCTTACCTAGTGCAAGCCCTCAGACAGATGAGGAAACTGAAGTCTATGACACTGCGTAAATGAAAAATGTTTTCCTTGAGTAGGATATTTAGGTAACCTTTGAGAAGCATGGAGATGTGGCAACATCTTTAAAAAGTTACTAAATAAAATAAACATACTTCCAAACATTTACTTAAAAGAAACATTACAGTAGCAGAAACCGTTGCTAATTAAATGCAAATAGTTGGTTAATGTGTACAGCAATTATCTCTTACTCAACAAATTATATATGGAATATTGCATGCATCATTTCCTTCTTGAAAACAAATTCTCTTAAATCCACAAATTATCCAACACAAATGGTCCAAACCCTTTGTTGATGGGCTAAAAGTCAGCTCACATACTTCCATCCCTACCACATACTCATCTTCCTTAGTTACTCAGCACAATGTGCTTGAGGATTATCACAAATGTTGCATCATTCAATTAACAGTACCATCATGTATTTTCTTCTTCTCTCCAAATGTATTACCAAGCAAATACGTTAGCACATGAATGGGTCTTCTGGTATTTTTTTTATCCAGAAAAGACTGAATGGTATCTTGTTAGTCTTCAAAACTAAGGAGCATGTAGGTTAGAATACTGTTCGCAGTTGAGCAGCCCAGCAGTGACTGTGTGCAATGAGTAATGACAAGCATTTCTAGGCACTTAATTTGCCTCTATAATGTGAAATCTAAAAACTTCTAGGAAGTAATATGTTTCTATGCAAAGGATATGTGTGTGAATATATACTTTTTTGAAATGTCCATCTAGTTTAAACTGAGCCAAAGATGGTATTTTTGATACACTACTGAAGAGACCTCCTGGGGTTGGGGGTGTGGGAATCTTCCTGATTCTGAGGATTCTTGGAGAAAAAAGAAAGTTTTAACTGAGGAGTGCTAGGGATAGACAGAGGACCACCGTAATAAAGCAATTTACCATTAGCCATGAGACCATGTTTCTTAAAATATAATATTTGCACAATCTTTATTAGAAATAGTAGGGATAGGATGCTTTTGAAAAATATAGACTCCAGACACTGTAATCAGCTCCAAAATCTCTAGGATCAGGGCCAGGACTAAATATTTTCTAACCAGATCTCCAACTGATTCTTATGCACACAAGAGCTTTACTCAACTGAGGGGGGAAATGAAAGAAATATACATGATCACCCTACTCCATCATGTCATCCATGATTCTGCAGCTTAAGTAAAACATGAGGTTAGTCAATGAAGTACATGAATTCCAAGAAAAATAAAAATAATTTTTAAACTTAGACCCTCTACCACACCACTTAGACCCTAAGTCTCTTTTTTCACTAGCCCCAGATGCCTCTTAGGCACATGGTGATCTTTTAAACCATTAAATGATTATCAAAGTTGAATCCTTAACCACTATTAGGCTCTCCAAACGGATTAAAAATCAACCCAGTAAGCTTGTCCTCAAAGAAGAAGATAGTCTCTCTGCTTCTCTGTTTCGCTGGTCTCTTTTTCTCTCCCCTCTCTCATTCACAGAAGAGAATTTACCATTAGCCATGAGAGCACTGATGCCCAGTTCCATCAATTTTCACTTGCCTATGTGGCCTAGCTGCCTTTCAACATTCAATACCTGGTGACATTAAAAAGCTCCTCCTTGGGGCGCCTGGGTGGCGCAGTCGGTTAAGCGTCCGACTTCAGCCAGGTCACGATCTCGCGGTCCGTGAGTTCGAGCCCCGCGTCGGGCTCTGGGCTGATGGCTCAGAGCCTGGAGCCTGTTTCCGATTCTGTGTCTCCGTCTCTCTCTGCCCCTCCCCCGTTCATGCTCTGTCTCTCTCTGTCCCAAAAATAAATAAAACGTTGAAAAAAAAATTAAAAAAAAAAAAGCTCCTCCTTATTGCACGGCATACATGTTTCTATTTCCTCTATTCTAAGATGCATTTTTTTTTTACATTTTAATATTTCTGAAATTAGGATGCATCTTACAAATGTTTGGCCTTTTCAAGGAACTATGAATTGCTCTGTCACTCCTTCCCTAAACTCTCCCACTGTGAGATTACAGCTGATCCTTTTTTCCATCCTTCCCTTTCCAAACCAATCTTAGAGCCCCTGAACTATAAACATGGGAGTTTTATGCCAAGCAAACATGCTGCAAGACCAGATAGATTTCTTTGCACCATTGCTTGTCTCTGATATTTGCCAGCCCAGGTAGTACAACCATTATAGACTCCTCTTTGTTTCAAGTTCGGTAGGACCGAGCCAGCAAACTCACCTGGCAGTCAGAGGCCCTTTAAAGAGCTCTTGCAGTACATATAAAGTAGAATGATAACAAAACTTACTTTACTTGATTTTTCTTTCTTAGTGATACCTAAAATGGCATGTCCTACATCTACTAGCATGTTAGTTCTGGCAAAATATAGGAGTAAGTGGCAAACTCTGTAAATGCAAATTTGAATCAATGGGATGGGAGGAACAAAAGGTCTTTAGCCCTCTTAAATGGGCTATGACACGCCACGCATACACAGAAAAGCTTAAGATTATTAAATTAAAAAATTTTATTTTATCTTTGCTGGTATAGTACCTGAAAGCTCCAACAGAGGCTGCTGCCATTTCTTAACTAGAGACTGGCCTTGATTTCATTTCTGGGGTACTGTCTCCATAGCTATGAATCCAATCATGCCACTGCTGTATTCATCGATACAGCCCTCACGGAAAAGAGAACCTCTGTTTCCAATCATGTAGCAGCTCTTCCATTAGGTTCTCCAAAGTTTCCCATTTTCAATGCTATCTTTGTTTCAATTGTCTCCCTTGATAAAACTGGACATATCTTTTCAGAGCTGGGTTGGAGGACATTTGGTTGGGTTGGAGGGGCCTTTGGAGGGTCACAACAAAATATCTGTCAACTCTGAAAATTGACATGGTTTTTATGATAAGGTTAGGCATCTATTTCATTCCAGGATGAGCTTCTTACCTATTTTGAAAACTCCCACAAAGAATCCAACAGCCACAGGGTCAGACTCTAAGTCTTTTTAATCTGTCTTCCCAGAAGATCCCTGAGGTCCACAGGCTGAGATGCCTCCTTAAACAACTAACTATCCCAGAGGGAGACAAGCAGATGGGTCTTACCCAGTATTTGCCACACTGTATTAGAGTGAGTTATTTACCTGTCTGTCTTCTTCTCTAGGCTGTAAGCTCCTGAAAAATAGATTTTGTTCCCACTCATTTATAATCTTCTTAGTCGTACTAGTAGATGATACAAGTGAGGTCCTGGTACCAGTCCCCAGTGACTATAAATTTTGTCTACTAAACATACTAATGGATGATTACAGTTTCAGATCACTAAAGAATAGAATATTGGAGTTAGAGGCGATATTACGGATAGTTTAGCACATTAATCTTATGGAACAGATCTGGAGACTATTCTAGAAGCTAGACGATTCTCTCACAATCACAGAGCTAACAGGTGATGAGCCCTGATGACTGGGCCTACTAATGATAGTTATTTGGCTCTTTCCAGTATAAAATACTATGATCTGCTACATCGTCATTCACAATTTTAATAAGGTACACCTATCAATCAGAGTAATAAACCTATACATGTATTACTCCCTCGCCCTGCAGTAATGATGGGTCAGTAACCAAAAGACCCCAAAATTTCCTTGCTCAAGCCATCAGAAGAAAATAATGAAGTTAACTCTTCACAGACCTTTTATTTTTACATCACTATTATAACAAAGCAAATACATAATGCCTTCAAAGTAGGCTTTGGTCAAAGCAGGAAACAGGACACGCAAAACTGGAGCGAAACTAAAATTTATCTCAATTGTCCCAGGTACCCTAAGTAGAAAATTGCAGTTAATAATTCCAGCACTTCCAGCCAGACAGCAACCAACAAAGAAGGAGATGATAATGCCCAGGTTCCATCCACTGTTACAGATCCTATTTGGCTTTTCAATGGGATGAGGTGGCAGTAATTCTGGAATGGTAACATTACATACAAGATTTTGCAATGAATGTTTATAGATCCTTGGTATCAACTTCTAAATATTATTGCCATCGCTTTATTATAATTGTTGAGAGTAAAAATACAAGTAGTGACAGCCACAATTTTCAGTCATTGCACAATTTAGAAAAAAGGAACCTTTCACTACATATGAGAACACTTCCTCCCTGAGATTCCATCTAGCAATGAATTAAAATAAAACTGCTGACAGTTACCTATTCTATAACTGGTTGCTATTCACATAGTAGGAAACCTTCAAAATGTAACTCTGCTGTCTCTGCCCCATATTCACCTGATTCCTCCTCAAGGCACCAGTCGAATTTATCTGACAGGAAGTCGTGATTTGGAAAGGGTCGGGTCAGAAGGCAGAACATTATGGTGCTAATACTAAGCCCTTGCTTTCTCTCAAACTGTATAAGACACAATTTCTTTGCAAAATAAAATGTGCAAAGGCATATCAGAATCATTCATTTCAGCTTCATTACTAGTAATTGATCACACTGCCCAGAGGAATCAGTCCATTTGTTTTTCATGAGCCAGACTGGACAGAGGTCACTATTCACATCTCTCCTCTATAATGAACTAATTATCAAAACAATAGGCACTTAATGAAAAGCATGGTCAAGGAAACATGTTTGTCCTCATTCTTTTGAACTTTCAAACTGTACAGAGATATGGGACTCAATTTTCTCTGCTAATCCTTGTTAAACAAAACTTGGTTTTTACCTTCATCCTAAATTTTCCTCCAAAAATTGATCAAAAAATTGTTGATCTCACTCTTCCCAATACAACAGATGTTCATGCCAGACATTAAAGGAAGTGTCCACCCCCTCAAAAATGTTCTAAAAGAGCCTCACTCTAATTGGTTTGCATGCCTTGCAAAGAACACGCCAGCACATGTATAAACAGACTGACAGGTTGTCTGATTCCACTGTGACTCTTACAAGTCCCCACATTCCGTGAGCTTCCAGAACGTCCTCCGGCAATGCTCATTAGCAAAACACAGCTGATACCTCTCCAAAGGTAATTGGTTGGGGGTAGGGTGAGCGAAAAAGGGCACATCTTTTCTCTCCCTGGATCCAAAAGTCCAAAGACTATAAAATCCTCTATTATACCTCAACACTAAAATACCCAAAACCATTTTAAAAAATAGCAAAAACTTCTCTTCACTAAGAATAATTTGGCAATCTGGTTCCTATACCTACAGCTGAAGGTTCAGATCTCATTTCCTGCCTTGAGCCATGTGAAAGATAAGGGCAACACATATTGGCACTAGCCAAGGCACTGACTACAGATATTAACCCATAGTCAATGATGACCTTTACTGACAGATTTTAATATACTGACTTCTTACCGACTGTACACAGTCTTAATATACTATCTATTACCCTATCCCCAAAAGGTTGTGATTCATTTAGTTACAACCACTTTAAAATGAATCCAGTATATATTGCAATATGTTCAGAAGTGGCTTATGGCACCAGGGAGTGTATAATTATTCCCTCCCAGCTATTCAGTTTTGCTGACAGCGGATAATAATTGTGTATACCTACACCCTACATAACCCTAGGGGGCCTTTCAAAGCAACAAATTTTGAAAAAAATTTAATGAAAAATTTCCTGTAAATGGCAGCAGCCCTAACCAAGAGAAGAACACTTAAAATACAATTTGAATTTTGTCAGGAGGGATGTGAGGATGAGGTAGGTAAAAAGAAAATGTACATATTTTCATATATATATATATATATATATATATATATATATACACACACACACACACATACATATATGTGAGATTAAAAGGATAATTTTGCATGTGGTGATTCTATGAATTTCTATGTCACCTTCTAAAAATTTGATTTCCTTTCGTAAGAATACATTAAAGATCATAAAATTCTATCTAGAAAGAGAGAGATGGTATATATTAGACTGTTATTTACTTTGCTCACCTCTTCCCCCTTCTCCCTCCCACACTATGACTTCCAAGGTTACAAACAAGTCCCCAGAAATGTCAAGAAAGAGGCCAGAAACCTGTACCACAAGTCCCTGGAGATAAGCAGTAGACTCATCACTCACAGCTGTGACTTCTCACTCCAGCTCTCCTTGCTAGGAAGCTTTGATAAACACTTAACTCTTGTGTGCCCCAGCTTCATAGTTTGGAAATAAGTTTCCCTCATTTCAGTTTATCACAAATAATAATCAATTAAAAAATACTCAAAGCCATGGTATGAAGATCATCAGGACAAGTCATCTAAGAGCACTGGCTTTAAAGGGAGCTCCTGGACCCTGCAGAAGATGTGGCCATACAGGAAAAGAAAAGCAAGGAGTAAGTTTCTTCTACAAATAAAACGCAATCACAAAGGAAAAATAAAGATGAATAAAATGTGACACACAAAAAAATGAATTCAGTATATAGACCCCCCTATGCAATAAGCCAACATTGACAAGATCTAAACCCCCTCTACTTATTCATATACATCTTTCTTTATACACAAAGGTACCACAGAATGTCCAATAGGTCTGTGCCTTTGAGAATACTACTTAGTATCACTTTCTTCCTTCTGTGACACTCCTTCCAATGACCAAGCAAGATGGGGCAGAACAGAAAGACTTCAAGGATAAGTCATCTCTGAGTCCACTCATCAGAAGTCCAAGAGGGAAGACTGTAATGCCACTGAGGTAGGAGTGAAGCTGGTGGAAATAATTCAGGTGTTGGATGGGAGATGATTTGGAGTTATCCTGACTATCCCTGGCCCACATAAAGTTAGCCTATTTTATTATCTCTAATTTCCTTTATTTTCTTTGGACCCTGCAAGGTCTTAATAACTATTTCCTTTTGTTATTACATGGCTCTTCTCTGTTATTATTTTTATATCTCTGTGCTTAGATATCTGTTGGAATAAGGCAAGACATAAAATCATGGAGTAATTTAAGTCATCACTTGGAGTTAAGGAATCTCATAAATATCAAATAAATAGGTGAATATCAAATAAACTTACTCTGAGTAAACTTAAGCAAAATGAGCACAACAAAAAAGCTTTATGACTCCCACTGGACAATGCAAAAGACAAAATATGACAAACCAGTCAGTATTCATTATATAATAATCTACAAGTACCATTTCAGCAGAGAAGGCAAATATTACCCAACATATTTTAAGATAAATTTATCATGTAGATCTTTAGGTAAGGATGACCAAAAATAATATAATAATGGGCAAGGTCTTCCCATAGGCTAGTAAAGGTTGCAGAAACCTTCATATGAACATATCTCAATCTAGTTCTTAATGATGTCAAATGCATTACATTAAAGCAGAGTGAAACCATTTCCATAAAGTCCAAATATATAGCTACCTGGGGATCTGACTTTACTCAGGTTTGACGACCCAGGAAAACGGGTATTTGGCACCTCTACATTCACAACCAGGAATAATTCAGATATAGTACACGTGGTCTGCGAGGAAGTATCTACGAGTAAAGGCCACCAGGCCTCCTAAAGTGAGGATAAAGGTTGCCAATAGATCTCTCCATGAAAATTTGCCAGGTCAAGAAATCCAAGATCAGGAGGCCAGTAGGACAGATAAAACTGTCAGGACTAAGAAATAGCCAACTGGGAAGGGTTCAGGCAAGCAAAGGTTGACACTGAGAAGTAAGCAAATATATCAGGATAAAAGTAGGAGAAAGAAATTCCAGAGAGATGATACAAGTGATGGTCGATCCCTGAGGAAATTCACTTTATTTAGGCTCCACAGCCTCTCTCTGGACTGACAATTAAATTTAGAAAAATGACATCTAGACTTTTTGGTAAAAATATGAAGAGTAGACAATTTGAGACTAAAGTCACAGGGAATGAATTCTTGAAACACACAGGCATTCTCCACTGAAGCAACACACCTTTTTCTATAGAGATCAGACATGCAAGTGGTGAAGGTGACATTCTCTTTTGAAAATTAAAGAGAATAGCTTGCAATCCTACCCCAAAGTGGGAGACTGCCCAGAAGGCATTTGGAACATCATGGTGGTGTTCAAAATCAGTGTCACCAAACTTCTACACCAATTTTCCAATATGATCTCTAAAGGACAATCAGAGTCTTACAGTGTGGTCTCCATGATGGCCTGGCAGAGGGGATGAGTTGGACCCACTTCTGTGTCTCTGTTTTAAGACACCACGTACCCTGGAGCATGGGTGGCTTAGTCGGTTAAGCATCTGACTCTTAGTTTCAGTTCAGGTCGTGATCTAACTATTTCCTAAGTTCAAGCCCCAGGTAGGGCTCTGAACTAGCAACACTGAGCCTTCTTGGGATTCTCTGTCTCCCTCTCTTTCTCTGCCCCTCCCTGGCTTGTGCTGTCTCCGTCTCTCTCAAAATAAATGAATAAACTTAGTAGAATGAGGGAATTGGCAAGAAGACAGCAAGTGATCCACCTGGAATGGATAAGCTACAGGGGATAGTGCCAGAAGAGCAAGCAGAGCTGTATGATTCATGACTTGGGAAAGAAGCCATATTGGTGGGTATCATATTGGGCGTATTCTCATATGAAAACTGAAGCCATAAGCAAGAGGGAGTTATTATAAGACACTGGAGACTGAACTATCAAGATGAGTACTGTATAGGAATTCTGAAATTCCAATACTGATTGTTGATATTACATGAGATACATCATAATAGTGATTAGTAGCAAATACAGAAGCCACTTAACAATACCTGTTTTACTTGTAACCTACAATAGCAACTGTTAACAGCAATTGTGGTAACAATATGCTCACTAAGAATTGAGAACATTCAAATTCAGAAGAGACAAAGAAATTAAAAAAAATTGTTTAGAGTGCCCAAAAGCCTGAATAGGCACAGGTGTGATAACTGAAAGTCAACTCTATCTAAAGAAAGAATGGTTGATAACTCCTGGGGATGTCAAGGACATTTCAGAAATGTATACAAGAGTCCTCAAAATTCTACCCATAAATATACTCCGTCATTACTCATAACTTGCTGGATGCCAAACTGATGAAAGTGATAATCAATCAAGAAATTATTTACGATTAGATATTGGCAAAGATCTGAAAAAGCCCCCTAGCTTTCAAGGATTGAATACAGAAACAGGAAGAAGAGCTTTGGGGCAGTCAGATATTAGCTCAAATCCTGCCTCTGCCCGTCAGTAGCATGTAGCTTTGGGCAAGTCACTTAACATTTTCCAGTGATAATAAGTTAACAAGAAACAAACTGGATATATTGAATACTCCTTTATATTTTTAAAAATTACTGAGGAATCTAAAGAGTTTCTGTATATGTAGATTATATCTATCAGTATTCACCATGTTACATATTTAAACTGAGAATTTAAAAAGCTATTTAGTCATTAATTTGTTTAAATATAATAGTAACAACCCATCATACGTTACAATACATTTTTAATGAAAATAACTATATTGTTCAAAAAATAGGTAGAATGTCGTATTTTATATTTTTGTACATCTCTTTAATGTTCTGACTTAAGATAGTGAATTCTTATATCTGCCTCTGCATTTAATCTGTCAAAATGGGTTGTTTTGGTGCATGTATGTAACAAACAATCCAGCTACCCATAGATATGTGGTAGAGAAAGAGAGAAATATTTTATTAGCTTTTTAAGATAATGATGGACGCTCTTCTTTGACACTACATCAAAAGTTGACAAATGGCAGTTTCTTAAAGCCTCGCTGCCATGTCCAGTCTGAAACCACCTCAGTGAACTGGGTACTGTCTCTTGCACTGCGGTATACTGTCTTCCTTGCTCTTGAAATGGATCACTTACCAATACAGAAGTGCTTTTTGCAAACACCCCACTTTATCACACAGAATATTCAAAGGTTGTGTATTCAAGAATTATGACCTAATCCAGTTAGCATTTTTACCATTTCATCAGACATTCTTAAATAAAAGTGGCAAACTTTTTTTTTTTTTTAACTATAAATGTACGATGGCAGTGAAAACTACAGCGACTGTGAATACCGGGCCACTGCCTTATTTGTGCTTATGCATATTTTACCCATTATTGCTTTGTACAATCAGGGCAATTGCACCACACTGAAGAAGGCCGATACTAAGCCTTAGTATTCTCGTGGAAATAATTTCCTTTCACAAAATGCCATAAGATGTCTTGAGGACACCCAGAAGTCCAGTGATCACATTTTGAGAACTGCTGTTACGTCAAAAAAAGTAAAAGCTGAAAAAAATAGGAGGGGGGGAGGGATATGAACACCTATTCTATGCTAAACACTATTTTTAAAAAAACAGTAATAGTGCTCCTACCTTCAAAGGACTTACAGTCAGGTTGTGCTGGGGAAACACACACGAGACAATTTCAAAATTATGTATGATAAGTGCTGTCACATTATAGAGAATTATTAATAGAGGTAAAAATAAAAGTAGGCTTCTCCTCTCAAGGACCAAGCATATAAATACGTAATATATCTTTAAAATATTTTAAATAGTTTATTAGTATACAATAATACATGTTCACTATATAAACTAAAAAATATTGTTAACATTACAAAAAAGAAAAAGTAACAGTAGGACCACAATCAGATTGAACTGCAGCTGGTAGTTTGACATACTGGATTCTCCTGTCATTGTATAAATATACACAATTTTTTATTTATAGGTTTGTGACTATCTTATATATATATGCAGCTTTTTTTGAGAAACACAGAGACAGAGCAGAGGAGAGGGGAAAAGGGGGAGGGAGGGAGAGAGAGGGAGAGAGACGGGGGGAGAGAGAGAGAGAGAGAGAGAGAGAGAGAGAGAGACAGTGAATCATGGAGCCTGACTTGGGGCTCGATCCCACAACCCTGGGATCATAACCTGAGCCGAAATCAACAGTCAGATGCTCAACTGAACCTCTTTATGCAGTTTTTAATTTAACATAATATTTCAAAGATTTTTCAAATAATTTGAAGAAACCTCAGACCCATGACTTTTAATGATATTATGGTATGCTATTGGATCAGTAAACCATAATTCACATAAATTATCCTGCTACACTACATTTTTTATACTATGTGGTATTCTTATAACTCCACATAAACACAACTCAGTTTCTGCATGTAGCTCATATCGCTCAGGATTTGTTCACTGACGTAGAATCACTGAGTAAAGAGTAAGAAGAGTTCTTGCCATAAAAAGCCAAATTTATTTCAAGGAACGTTATGCTTGTCCAGTTTAAGACACAGACTGAACAGATGCCTTCCTCCCTTCTCTCACAAGTTCCTGCTGAAAAGACAGATAAGATATTTGTGAAAGGAACCAAAACATTTTTGAAAATGGAAGAAAGAATACCAACATACTGCATATATTTGAAGAATTCCTGAAACATAAATATCAGACATAATCTGATTATAGAATAATACAGAGCAGAGAAAACCACAGCGTGAAACACCAGTGATTAGGAGGATTCTCCCCAACGGAGCTCTGTAGACACTTCAAGTTCAAAGTCAGTGAGTACAATGACAGAAGAGAGCCAGGATACATCATATGAGTAGATTAATGAAAGTACTATATTTAGAACAGTTGGACCAGATAGATAGCCATTCCATTGCAGATAGAGGTTAGTAACTTTTTCCCTCAGGATTAACCCCAGGGAACTTTTCTCCTAAGAAAATGGGTCATCTCCCAGGGGAGAGTTCCATGTATGGGTGTTAAAGCCTAAGAGAAAAAAAGAATAGGGTTTAAGGTAATGACAAGCTTCTACAATATATGGCAAGAAAGAATACACTGACTCAGAAATGAAATTCACTAAGATTCTTCACTCCCAGAGTGAAATCCTTACTTGGCACTGAAAAGTATCATGGGACAGTATACTCTGCCCAACAACACCACTGTGCAGTGCCTCCTGTCAACCAACTGTACCCTTTAGAGGTTTTTTTAAAATTTGTAAGTTTATTTATTTTGAAAGAGGGGCGGGGGCAGAAAGAGAGAGCAGGAGAGAGAGAATCCCAACCCGGTTCCTCACTGTCAGTGTGGAGCCTGATGTGGGGCTCAAACTCACAAACCATGAGATCATGGCCTAAGCTGAAACTAAGAGTCAGATGCTTAAATGACTGAGCCACCCAGGCATCTGCCCTTTAGAGTTTGAAAGTAGAATCTCACATTGAAGGGATGTTGGGAAAACAGAACTATAAAACTACATGAAAATTCCAAGCAAGCTAGCTATACTAATTAATCCTTTATTCATAAATCTACATAGTCAAACAAAGACTACCAGATACTGGAGGAATATGGAAAGGATGAAAATAAGGAAATAAAACAAGGAAACAGATTAACAAACCTGGGAGAAAACAGAGGGCAATCAGCAGGAAAAACAGTTCTCCAAAAATATTTTTAGTATCTTCAGAGACAGCCAAGAAGGATATTACCTCTATAAATCAAGAAGAGCCCTCTATGATTGGGAGAACAATTCAAGGACAAAAAGGTAAAGATTTGAAAATTCCTTAATAAAACCAATTCATTATGGGCTAACTCAGTGGCTTTAAAGCTTTTTTGGCCAATAAAGATATTTAACATTCTGATATGTTATGTCTGTGTGTGTGTGTGTGTGTGTGTGCATGTGTGTGTAAAATTTCACCAAATAATAATTCCATATAATCTCTATGATAATTCTATTTATTTTTTAGGAAGGACCCATAGACCCAAAGGACCCAAGTTGTGACCCAGAGTTTGAAAACAGTTGGTTTAATGGTAGAATAAAACAACTGAAAACCAAAGGAGTGGTCTGTAGGATGAAAGTAAAGAAGTTTCACGGGATGAAAAGCAAAATAAAGAAATGAATAGTAAGGATAAAAAGTTAAGAGTCACAAATGAAAAATCCAAGAGGCACAATATCCAGGTAGGAAAGAAATGAATCAATGAAAAAGAAATACAGACTCAAAGAAATAATAATAATAATAATAATTAATAATAAACAGAATAGAAAGACTTTTTTTTTTATTTTTTTAGTGTTTATTTATTTTTGAAAGAGATAGAGCATGAGTGAGAGAGGGGCAAAGAGAAAGAGACACACAGAATCTGAAGCAGGCTCTAGGCTCTAAGCTGTCAGCACAGCTGACAGAACCAGGAGATCATGACCTTAGCTGAAGTCTGACGTTCAACCAACTGAGCCATCCAGGCGCCCCAAGACATGTGTTTTTAAATTGAAATGGCTCAAGTATGGCTGAGAAAGATTAAGAAAATAAAAAGAATTTAAAAAAACATAGATACACACCTGCAAACTCTTTGGTGATTTCAGTATTCTAAAGATAAAGACAAAATACTAAAAGCTTCCAAATTGAATAAACCTATTACATACAAATCAACAAGATTCAATGTTTCACCCGATCTCACAATCTGCATTATCATCAGTTTCTCTTTAGCAATACTGTATGCAAGAACACACAAAAAAGCAAAATTTTTAAAATCTTGAAGGAAAATGATATTAAATTTAAAATTTCATACACTGCCAAATTAGTGGAAGAGGAAAATAAAAATCATTTTTACAAATTCAAGCAAACAGAAAGCTTTCCACTGAAAACATTATATACACATACACACATATATGTAGGTATGTATATGTATATATAATGTATATACATAAAATATATATGTATGTATGTAACTACAATGTATATACATATATATACATATGACATATATACATATATATACATATATATGTCATATATATTATATATTATATATATGTATAATGCCAAATCTTCCATCAAAACCAAAAAGAACTCCAAGAAAGATGATGACAAGGGTACAAGAAACATGGGCAGCTGAAGGAAGTAAAAACAGAAAATGGAAAGAAAATGGGAAAGAATTCAAAGAATCAATGACAACTTGATGCTTGGAAATTATCCTTCAAGCAACAAAGTTTTGGAGACAAATAATGTAACTTCTTTTTCTATGGGTCCAATTACACTATATACTTACAGTGAAATATATATAAATACATGTATCTATACACAGAATAGATACAAAATCATAACATATTCAATATTGATGGGTTTTTTAGTTTTTAGAATCAATCTAAAGGCAAAACACAAAATAAATACAGAAGATAATTTAAATATTATGAAACCTGACAATATAATAATAATAATATAACAAATTTTATGAAGTGGAGGATGAAACAGAAAGGGAAAGTAATGAAGACTACTAACTCTTTTTTTAGATGGTAATAAATAATGTTAAATATATGTCATAAATCAAGAAACCTAGAAGGGTTGAAAATAATAAGAGCTTACAAAGATTGGCAGGAAGTTTAGGCATTTTAAACTCCTAATTTTTCATAAGGGAAGTCAATAACTACTGTCTAAAGCTGATAAAGAGAGATATGGGGGTTTTAAGATTCTAACAGTCATCATCAAAAAAAAAAAAGTGCTGATAACAATGATTGTCTCTATTGATTGGAATTGTTAGGATGAAGGGTAAAGAAGAACAAGTTTATCTTTTTTTTTCTACAGTGTTCAGATTTTTTTAACCATATGGAAGCATGTGCACGTATAGACAGACTTACACACACACATATTTTTTTTATAAAAAAAGGGAAGCTCTTACAATTTTACCCTATCTTTCTTAAAGTGTTATTTAAACAAATATATATATATATATATAATATCACATTTTCTTTATCCATTCATCTATTGATGGACACCTGCCTGGGTTGCTTCCATAATTTGGCTATTGTAAATATTGCTGCTGTAAGCATGGGGGTGCATGTATCCCTTTAAATTAGTATTTTTGTATTTTAGGGGTAAATACTCAGTAGTGTGATTCCTGGACCATACTGCAGTTCTATTTTTAACTTTTTGAGGAACCTCCATACTGTTTTCCAGAGTGTCTGTACCAGTTTGCATTCCCACCAACAGCATAGCATTTTATTTTTATTGATTTTTAAATTAAAATAAACTTTTTCTTGTTTTTGTGTTGTTGTTGTAGATTCCCTGTTTCCTCATTTTCTTTTAATATTTTTTGTAGGATATTTTTTTGCATTTTTTTCTTTATGTGTAGTTCATCTCTGCTTTTATGTGTACAATTTTCAGACACCCTGTACTTTCATACATTATATATTGATACCTTTAAAACACCTGTCCTATATCTGAATCTGTATTTTATACATTAGGTAATGAAGCATGATTCTGAGCCATTTCATACAAATGGAACAAAGTTCTAGGTACTTTACAAGGTGCTAGAGTGGCAGAGCAGGACACGGAAGACGTGACTCTGGTAGTGACATTATACATAGAGTTTCACCCAGACAAACCTTTCTCTCAGGCAAAGCTTAGGTGTGGGGGGGTAGGGAGATCTCAAGCAACACCACTGATTATTTCCAGGCTACTCAGCTTCCTTACCCCTGTCTTTGTGTCATTCTTTTCTTCATTTTCATTGTGGGTAGGCACCACAGGTGGCATGCAATGATGATAGGCAAGGGTGCAATGTCACAGGAGGATATGGAAAATACTAGGGGGAGGGAGGAGGGACAAGTTCACAGAATACTGTTGCCCCAGCCTAAGATGCAGAAAGGCCACCTTTCCCTGTCTCCCTGCTCTGGGCACCTAGCAGGTCCTGACACAGACGTTTAAAAACCGAAGTTTATCCGGTCTCAGCCTGTGGAGATGTGAGGAAACAATCACGGACAAGAGGAGATTTTTTTTCTGATTTGCTCAATCCTAGAGGAAAATGAATGACTAGGAGATATAAGGGTGGCCACCAAAGAATTTTAAGGCTTGTAAAAGATCTTAAGAGCCCTGATCCAAGAGGGGTAGTGAGTGTAGAAACCGTATTTGGAATTACATATATATATATATATATTTATTTTACTTTTTAGGAGGAGACATTCCTCCCAAAATAATTGGTCTAACTGGTCTACTTTGGGACATTTACATTTCAAATACACTTTTAAACAATATTACCTACTAACCTAGGCAAGATGTCATCACATCTGAAATAATTTTCTATCAGTAAGTTCTTCTTAAACCTGGAATATTAAGTTAAATATACATGCATATGCTCTTCCTAAATTTTTAAGTCTTTTTATGTATTTATTTATTTTAAAGATAAAATCTGTTTGGGGCGCCTGGGTGGCGCAGTCGGTTAAGCGTCCGACTTCAACCAGGTCACGATCTCACGGTCCGTGAGTTCGAGCCCCGCGTCAGGCTCTGGGCTGATGGCTCAGAGCCTGGAGCCTGTTTCCGATTCTGTGTCTCCCTCTCTCTCTGCCCCTCGCCCGTTCATGCTCTGTCTCTCTCTGTCCCAAAAATAAATAAACGTTGAAAAAAAAAATTTTTTTTTAAAATAAAGATAAAATCTGTTTAATCCATGTGGAATTCATTTTGATATATTCAATATGTAATCACTTCACTTATATTCATTTAACTATTTTTTGCAACATCTTTGTTAAACAATTTATATTTTCCAGTTCTTTTGTGGTTAATCAGAATTCTAATTTATTGATGTATTAATGGGAATAGCCCTTTATCAGTTATGAGAGTACTCGAAAGTTCTATTCATAGGACACACACACACACACACCCCTAGGATCAAGTTATCTAGAAGCCAAATAATTTATCAGAATTTTGTTAGGCAGAGATGAAATCAGAATGAAAGATGATAAATGTTTTTAAGGATATTTCATCTATCTCTTGGTGAAAGATGATAACCTTACAACATAAGCACAACAGACCTTCATAGTGACTGAAATTATTTTGTCTCAGGGCCAATGTCTGTCTCCCCTGCATAGAACTGGATGCACATTATAGGTTTTTTGTCTCTTGATAAACTTCCTTAATTTTAGATATTAGTGCTATCATCACTGTAATCTATGGGGACTATGTATATCCTGTTAATTTCTTTAGATCAGACAATATATATTTCATCTAGGGACACTTTAATGAACACTCTTATCAATTCAGTGTATCCTCTTGGGATATATAAGCATATAATCATATTGTTTTCAAATAACAGTATTAATTTCCTTTTCAAAATTTATAATTTTGTCTTTATTTCAGGTCATATTTCATTGACTGGAACTTCCAGAACAATATTTAAATTAAAATAATAATGAGTAGCCTCAGCTTGCCCCAAATATGGAAAAAAATCACTAGAATATTATTTTTTAAAGTTTAACACATGTATTCTAAATTTACTCACATTAAAAAAAATTAGTAATGGATGTCAATTTTTTTTAGCATCATGAGACTTAGTGTTGTGCTATTACGTTAATAAAGTTCCCAACGTCAGACTATCCTTACTTCTTAAAGTTACTTTTTGTTTAAAATGATTTTATCAAAATGTGGTGAATGATTCTTTGGATGAATTGATGTTTTTTTTTTCTTTGCCAGTATTTTATTTTGGATTTTTTTTGTCTTGATATCAGATGAGTGCTCCTAGCTGTTAGAACAAAACACCTACAACAGTGGCAGTGGTGTGTGTGTGTGTGTGTGTGTGTGTGTGTGTGTGTGTGTGTGTTTGCACGCGCGCATGCATGTGAGCCTGTGAGTGTGTGTGGGGGGGTGGGGAGGTGTTTTATTTCATTTACCAGGAAAAACCTAAGAGGTGATTTCAGGCCTGGGTCAGCAAGTCAATCCTGTCATTGTCCTCTTTTTATCTCTTTCTCCTCCACCATTTTTAACAACAGCCAAAGCCTTTGTTTTTCACACTTGACGGCTCATGTTTGCCAAATGGTTGCTGCTACTCTAGACAACACCAACAAGCCTTCCTCTTCTAACTGATCCTTGTATTAGGACACCAAGTCAGCTTTACCCAGACATTCTCTAGCAGAGTTCCCCATAAGTTCCATTGGACAGACCTGAGTCAATCAGCAACATTCTGTACGGAAGGCTGGGAAAGTGAACAACTGGCGAAGAGAAACATAATTATCATTCTTAGAGTTAGATCAATCACGTTTAATCATTTTGGGCTTGGAAGATTACGGCACACAGAAAATAAGAATTCTATTAGCAATGTAAGAGACCGAATAGAGATAGTTCAAGGATAAAATTAATAATACAGTTCCTACCATAACCATTCTATTTTCATTTGTGAGTCAGATGCATAGACTTTTTGCACTAAATTTATTATATTCAGTAATCAAAATAAATGCTGGTTTCCGAAATGGGATGCTCAGTATTCTAAATTTTCCATGCTCTACAATGGAATGTACAGTATGTCTTCAGAACTCATCTGACTTCAGGAACTTTTATGGAGGGAATAATCTCAATTTTATTTACAATTTTGCTAGGATTACTGGTCTAATATTTGATTTCTGCTAGAGTAAATTCTGAGAGTTGGTGTGTTTTCAGAAATATTTCATTTATATTTTCAAGTATAAGAGTGTAGAATCTAATTTATAGTATCTGTATCCGGGGCGCCTGGGTGGCTCAGTCGGTTAAGCGTCCGACTTCAGCTCAGGTCACGATCTCGCGGTCCGTGAGTTCAAGCCCCGCGTCGGGCTCTGGGCTGATGGCTCAGAGCCTGGAGCCTGCTTCCGATTCTGTGTCTCCCTCTCTCTCTGCCCCTCCCCTGTTCATGCTCTGTCTCTCTCTGTCTCAAAAATAAATAAACGTTAAAAAAAAAAATTATAGTATCTGTATCCTTCCTGTAATTTTCAACTTAAGTTTTATCTCTTTTATTCTTATTAATTATATTTTTAATAGAACAAATTCTTGAATGTACTTTTAAAGAACAAGATTTTCAATGTTTTTTTAAAATAATGAAGTCTGCCTTTAGTTTTATTATTTTCATCGAAAATAGGTCTATATTTATTTTTTTCTAAATTTGTGATTTAAATCCTTAATTAATTCATGAGAGGACTTAAAGCTAAGAGTTTTCTCTTACATTCTGTTAGCTTAAGCTAAATTACTCTGGCTCCCATTTTCTTAGGTAAAGTATGGCCCTTCAGTATCAGAGAATTGTTTTTTCTCTAGTCCATTTGTTACCTTTAACATTCATTCAATGAATATTTATGTTATCAATGAATGTACCCTGTGCATTTGTAAATTTGTAAATCAGTGTTTCTTGATTCTTGAATAAAATACAGTATTTGAAAGATACAAAGTTCAATTTGATGTATATTAACTAAACTTGATTAATTTATTCTAGTGTGTTCACTTTATTTAATTGCTGAATGGAATGTTCAATTCTAAAACATTTATTTTTGTCAATTTTGCTTGCATATCTCTCAATGGTTATCTCATTTATTTTCCTGTTATAGCTTTATCAAGATTGCAATTTTTTTTTTTATAAAATTTTTTGATGTTTATTTATTTATGAGAGAGACAGAGTGTGAGCCGGGGGGAGGGGCAGAGAGAGAGGAAGACACAGGACCTGAAACAGGCTCCAGGCTCTGAGCTGTCAGCACAGAGACCGACATGAGGCTCCAACTCACAAACTAAGATCACAACCTGAGCTGAAGCTGGACGCTTAACCAACTGAGCCACCCAGGTGCCCCTGTAATTTTTCTTTAAATCAAAGAAAAATAGATTTTTCCTGTAAAATAAATTTGTCTGAAATTAATTTAGCTATCTCTGTTCTCTTTCTCTTTATATTTGTCTGCATATTACCCTATGGATTCTTTTTAAAATTCTGTCTTTGGATAAATACAAAATAATCATACTTTAGTTTTTAACCAAATGCAAAAAATATTATACATTAACTAAGGAGTTTAACATATTTATTGGAGAGCTATTGTATTTGGTCTTCCATTATATAGTTTTATGCTGCTTTAAAATGCTTACTTTGATTTATAACTTTTGATAATTTTTATATTCTCCAGTAACTTATATTTTCCAGTAGGTAGGTACGGAATAGTTTAACTCCAGTAGTGGTTATCTTTAAATATTTAAACTATAGATCCAAATTAGCAAAAACAAAAGATACCATAGCTGTTGACATCCAACCACACAAAACAAGAAATTAAGAACACTTTGACCTCTCTTTATTTCCTGCTTTATACTTGCAGGTCTTAGTTAATACAATTCTGTGAGTTTAATCTCTTTTCAATTAAATTTTTATGTTTACATGTACATAGTACTTTAAGAAGTACTTGAAGAAGTACTTTTTTAAGTTTTCTGTTGAATTTTATTTTCAAATTTCAAACAACTACTATTTAGATTTAAGTCTAACCAATTAAACCTTGCCTCAAACTTATTTGTTTTTTAACAAAGACTTCCTCATTTTTAATGTCATAATTTTAGTGCATCTCAATTGGCAGAAGCACTCCCTAAAGAGATTAAACTTTTCAAAAGTTATTTTTATTTATTTTTTCAATTCAAATGTTTTACTAGTGAATAGCTAGATGTACATATCTTCTCACAAATTTCGTGAATTGAAATGAGTCCTATCCAAGTTAACCTGTTTATTTTTTCACTTTACCAATTAGCACAATTAGCACAAATTGCCAAATCCTGGCAATAGATTGATTGTGAATCTTGGCTTTCAATATTATGAGTTGGCCTTTTTTCCCTCTGTGTCCTAATGGGGATTTTAACGGGAATTCAGAGACTATCATTTTACATCAAAACTTGAATATTTGCTTACTTGACAATTGGTCCTATTGCTGAACATCTACTTCTTTCTTTTGAAAATATGTCTCAGGAAAAAGAAGAAGTAAAATAGAAAGAAAATAAGAATTACCAAGCAAAAGAAATAAAAGCTTAGAATCTGGCCAGAAGTTCAACTATTTAAAACTAAGAGCAGCATGAGCAGAGGCTGTAAAAGTAGTGAGCACACGTGGGAAGGACATTGGTAAAATTACCAGTTTGTTGGCTTGGAAAATGTTTAATTTCCAGAGTCCATTTTCAAATCTCACCCATTCTATCCAAATTCCAACCCCCATTCCTTCAAAGCTCTCTGTAGTGAGTGTAATCATAAGAACATGAACAACTTTCCCTAACTTCATTTCAAAAGTTAACTCAAACTCACATGGTCACTAATGGAAACTCAATGTCCTTGTATTGTGGTCTGATACAGCCTAAGCTTGCTGGTTGCCAAAGTCTATTTAATATATTTTCCTAAGCAGTGTGGATAATGAGATAAGATATTCAGGGGAATTAAAATGTTAATTATGTGTACAGCTTGGTAAATATGCTCAGTGATTTGAACTGATTCATTATATGAGCTTAAATTATTATTGCAACAGTGAATGTCAACCATTCATGATACATACCTTCATCACAAAATATTGACGACCAAATTCAACCATGTACTTTCCAAAAATTAACAACTACTCTAAAAAAATCATTCTTGAGTTGCTCTTAAATAATTCCAGAAGAGTTCTGACACTGTAAGCATCCCCCAAAATACTTGTGCCCAGTTTCCCTGTTATCTAAAGAACTCAAGAGAAATTTCAAATAATATAACATTTGAGCTTAGTGAATCATATAGCTATTAAGTGGCAAAGATAAAACTTTCAAATGAATGTACCTGATGCACAAGCCTATGTTTCTTCTGTTATGATTTTGACTACTTACATAAATAACAATAGCTACCAAGTGTTGAGTATTCTCTATACTTTATCTGCATAATCATATTCACTTTTCATGGCCCTTCTAGGTAAGTTTATTTATCTCATTTTGCAGAGAGGAAACTGAGGCTCAGAAAATTTTATATGTATTACATTGTATTAGCAACTCACGAAAGAAAGAAAATGTGTATCACTCCAAATCACTACACTGGTGACTTGTCCAGACAGTGAGCATGAAATCGGTCTTGAAATACATCTAAAGAACAGCACTATTGTTCTCAGACAATTGGTATAAAAAATCAAATCAGAATTCTTATTTCAGAAGGCAGAAAAACAGAGACCTCGCCTGGTCACAGCAACCAACCCAGGATGGGCAGGGAGATGAGTATGTGGATCATTCTGGTGTGGCTCTCTCGTTTGGCAGTCAGGTTAGGACCCAGTAGCACATCAGCACTTCCCACTTATAAGTACTGTAAATCACTTCTCTCTGTATGGCCCCGTTCTCAGCTGCCCTCAGCATTTTGGGAAGTGGAAGGTCCCAATGAGCCAGTTACTGTTTTGCTCAGGGCTAAGTGTATGCTCTTTATGGCCCTATGTGCTTGTCCATTGCTTGTGATGTGTGCCAACTTTACTCACAGGAAACACGAATGACTCCCATGATTCAATTAAAGAGAAGCCCCTAAAATAGAAGATAGGATTAAATCCATACCATTATGAGGAAATGGTATAGTGAGAAGCTGCTACACCTTTACCAGGTATTAGGGAAAATGACAATGCTAACCTAACTAAGGGGGAGCCTATGTTGTTTCTCTAAAACATGTATATTCTAAGTTATAGTTTTGTAGTCTAATTTGAAATGCATATCTGGAATGCCAATTCTATAATCTGTACACACATCAATTTTTGAGTCCTGTATTTTCTGTTTCTGGTAAATCATATATGTGGTCAGCATTACCCACACATCTGTTCACTTTTTGATTACCAAATTTGATTTCGGTTGACTTGGTTGGATTAATTAGAATCCCCTTCCATTTTCACCGATTGCACAGGGATAACATTGTTCTGTCAAAGATTCTGTTCCATACATTTCTTAAGTTCTGTTATATTTAGTTTCATCCCTCAATAGGTCACAATCTCCACCAACACTGAAATCTCATGTAAACAAGACCACATAATTCACGACATTGCCATCAACTCTGTTCAGCTATACAGCTGTTGTACATACTTTATGAGCGCCACCCCTATCTTAAACCCTTTGATGATGACAGCACTTTAAAGGAATAAGCAATTAATTAAACATCAAACATCTGGTCTTATCTACTGACACTTAAATTTCCTGATTTTGTGACACTGAGTCAGTGTCTTGGCCTGTCAATTCTTTCCTAGCAATGAAAAAAAAAAAAAATTATAAACCAGTTCTTGCCTACCCCATTCACTGTGATCAAGAGACCACCATAAAGCATACGTGAAGATACCCCAGAACATTACTTACAGTATTTAGGTTGAAAACCAGCCTAAATATTCAATAAAAGGTGAATGGTTTACTAAATGCTAATACATTCATATGATGGATTATGTATATTAAGAGACTTTAATTAAATTGAATAAATGTTACACAACATTATGTTTAAAGGACAGAATATTATCTAATTAAGTAAAAAAAAATTTTTTTTAATCCTAAAACACAGTAGCTATCAACATAGTTAGATAATATTTAAGTTAAAAAATATGGGGCGCCCGGGTGGCGCAGTCGGTTAAGCGTCCGACCTCAGCCAGGTCACGATCTCGCGATCCGGTTAACCATCCGACTTCAGCCAGGTCACGATCTCGCGGTCCGTGAGTTCGAGCCCCACGTCGGGCTCTGGGCTGATGGCTCAGAGCCTGAAGCCTCTTTCCGATTCTGTGTCTCCCTCTCTCTCTGCCCCTCCCCCGTTCATGCTATGTCTCTCTCTGTCCCAAAAATAAATAAACGTTGAAAAAAAAAAATAATACATTTCTGTATAAGACTAGAAACATAAATAAATAAATAAATAAATAAATAAATAAATAAATAAATAAATAAATATCACATGCAACACAAAAAATAACAACTTTATTTTTTTTACTTTTCTAAAAGGAATATATTTCTATAATTGTAAAAATATTTAAAACATGTACAAAATACTTTGTACACCAAAAGTGTGTGTGTGTATATATATATATATGCAACAAAATATTATAGTTAATATAATTACTTGAATAAAGATAAAGGTAAATAAGGAAAGTCTATTTTCTGTAGTTTGTTTCATTTCCAAATGTAAGTTCTAGTTTCCTAACATTTAGACTAAATCAAAGTGCTATTATTCTAATACTATAATTTGAGATATCAGTTTTAATACATATCAAGCATAAGGTAAGTATAATACGGGTCTAATTCATTTAATTAACTCAGATGTTAGCATACAATTCTGCTGATAAAATCAGAGTTCAAAATAAAAACTATCTAAACATAAATGTCTTTATTTAAGTGTGGTGGTCAAGATTACTTAGTTAACACTATTTGTTAGAGTTTTACTATCTTAAAGAAAATACTATATGCTCCAAAGAAATTTTCATTAGTGAATAATTAGTATTAAAATTTTTAAGACGCAAACTTATTAAAAATTAGCAAGAAATCAAGATTATGTAATTACTCCAAATAGTTTAAAATACTGATTTCTGTAGAAGATATGTATCAAATATTCTGGTTCAACAGATGAATAATTTAAAAACTAATTAAAATTAAGAGAATACTCCAACTTAATTTATTTTCAATATTTATTCAATGAGCTCTTACTTGTAATGGAAGTCAAAAGAGTCAAAATTATGAGAGGTAATTCTTGACCTCATTTAAAAAATTTGACCCTGGTATTCATATAATTACAGTCTAATTTTTCTAGAATAAATATTTAAAATGTCATAGCTTGATTTTGAAACTATCAATTTATATTCTCTCAAGGCACAAAAAATTATATGTATGAGCATGTGCACATATTTGATTTATTTGTTATAAATAAAGAGAAACACATTTCCAGTGCCCTCTTCCATGAGTCAAGTGGAGATAATAAAGCAGTATGAACAACTCTGAGATACATATGTTTTTTTTATTTCTCTTCACCATTAAGGAACGTGAGCCTTGTCCAATGTCGTAAACCCAGTAAACAGCAGTCTGTCTGCCGTCAAACCCAAATCATTTCCTAATATAGCACACAACTGTTGAAATTACTACAAAAATTATGAAATAATCACCTTCAAGATATCCCATAAAAAATGCCCCATGGGAAAATAAAGGAGTAAATTAATAAGGGAAAACTACCATATCAACAACTCTAAGATAACACTTTCTTCACATTTTAACATCCCTACAGTTGAGATTCATCTTAAAATTGATAAAGCATTTAGCAATCAAGGACATCTTATAAACAGTAATACTTAAGCTATCTGTAGTGAAGGACTAGTGTTTGATTGTTTCTTTGTTTACCCTTAATTCCTTTTTTAGCTCTACTTTGTTCAGTGAAGAGTCCACTAATCATGCATGTGGGTGTATGAGAAAGGCAAATTGCTATTAGCACTTGTACATGTTTCTCTAAAATTCTTTTAATGCATGCTGTAACAGTTTGTGAACCACATTTTCAGTGCACTGTATTAGAGTCAATTAAATAGTATAATAACCGAAGTTCATTACATATCATTTTGAATCTCTTTTAATCAATATTTTATTACATATAACTTTGAATATGAATAATCAATATATTTTCTTAAATTGGAATGAGCTGTAAAACTATTTCATTTTCTTTGCCAGAAATAAATTAAATAGCTGAAGGCAGGGATCAAGAAGAAAGAGAAATATTGGATAATCCACGTATTTGAAACATGATTCATAAAAAATCAAGAATTAGCTATGTCAATCAAATTAAATATTTCTTGCTTCCAAGTAGTCATTTAGTATCTCCTATCAGCTATTCTGGGTCACTTTTGTCCTTGAATTATTTTGCCACTCGTGGAACGCCTGCTTTTCTTCTATAGTAAATCTTACATGTGAAAATGATTTCATCACTTATTAAAAATAAACGGTAACTTATGTTTACTTTTTTATGGTAAAACTAAGTAACTTATGGCATGAAAACCAAAACAAGCCCTATCTCACTCTGTGCTAAACAACCCCATAAAAAATTAAGGATCCTGCAAGCAAGAAGTAAAAATTGATAAATCAGTCAGGAACTGTATTTGGGAAATGAGAAGGGAAGTGGACGAATGCCATAAGCACGGGTAAGCAACAAGCCCAGCTTATTAAGATCTTTCTGCTTAAATGATGATTTCTTTACCATGCATTTTTACTAGGACAACCTCTTACAAATAATTTGTTTTTAAAATTCCTTTGTAGGAGACTCTCAAAATACTGTACTTTCTCTCTATTGAAATGTTGCAAGATTCAGAAACTTATGTAAATGGAGATTTAAATGCTTTCTCATAGGAACACCTGTTCACTGCTGTATCCACCTGGGTACTCACTAGATACTCAATCTATATTTGTTGATTTCTGAATGAATGACAAAGAGAGGTTCCTTCAGGGAAGGAAACAGTACACTATCTCTGATTGTTCCATTTCTATAGATGTGGCCTGCACAAACCATAAGGAAATACAAGCCCGGTTAACAGGAAACAGCAAGTGAAAATCCAATCTGGGCAACCTGGTCAAAACAGAGGTAGGTTTTCCTATATCATGTGTCTCACCACATCAGGCACCAAGGCTGAATAATAAACTCTTCTACCTGTTAGAAAATACACACATTGGTTGAACGGACGGGGTAGTGGGAATGCCAGCTGTATCTACAACATAGTATAACTCACAGCTAGGAAAGTGCTCTGGAGGCTCATTATTTAATTAAGAGTAGGAATTACAAGAGCACTAAATGCAATGAAGCAGCACAATTTGCAAGGGCTCCGAATTTATGGTTTTCATTAATTAACATAAAGTAGTGTAGGCAAGCGAAATCAAGTGATCTGCTCAGCTATTAGAATTTTGAGAGTTAATTAATATAACAGTACAGATCATTGAGCTTAGAAATTATGAATAACATATAGAATTTTAAAGAGTATCATGACGTTTTATAATTATAAGATACTCCTCTGCTCCTTCAAAGTGTATTCTTTTGAAGCTTTGGTTCCTTGACTCAATTGAAGATCAGATATTGCTAAATCCAAATGAAGGGAAAACAATTAGAAAATCTGTGAATTCAACTCTGCAAACTTCAAATAAGTGATTTGCTTATTTACTTAATCAGCTGTGATGATCACAGACCATTAGTGGCCATTAATAAATAAAACTATTTGCATTTCACAGATGTATTTGAATTTCAGACTTCTGAAATTTCTCACTAGAGGAAAAAATATGAAACAACTGTTCCTATGACCACAGCTTAAAAAGCAACGGAGCAAATTCTCATTTCTCCTCTGAAATTGTAAACATGCGGGAAATCGGAAGCTGTACAAATTGCTACCACTGCCATTCTGTACCTTCTGCCTACCCTGCGCTCCTCATTGGGCTTCTTCAATTAAGAGCTCTAGAGCACTGAGAGCTATTGTTCCTCTTCATCTGAGTGAAGAGTTGTGTAAATAAAAGTAGTCTTGCCATTTCTATCAAATTTAATTGTTAAAAATAGACACAAATTGTAACCTGAATAGCATTTTCTGTGATGTCTTTATAGATTCCTATTACATCTTAATACGTTTTAAATTACAGGGGGAAAAGGGGGGCGCCTGGGTGGCTCAGTTGGTTAAGCATCCAACTTCAGCTCAGGTCATGATCTCACAGTTTGTGGGATCAGGCTCAGTGCTGACAGCCTAGAGCCTGGAGCTTGCTTTGGATTCTGTGTCTCCCTCTGCCCCTCCCCCACTTATGCTTGCTCGCTCTCTCTCTCTCTCAAAAATAAATAAATGTTAAAAAAAATTTTTAAATAAATTACAGGGAAAAAAGTCTTACGCTTAAAGGCAGAACAGCAATGATCTAAAAATTTTTTCTCTATAGAAGCACAGATTTACATATTTTTTTCAAAATTACAGTAGTTATCATCCACTGAGTACCTAACATGTTCCAGATGCTTTATTATTGCTTTATATAGATTATCCCATTATTGCTGTTAAGAATCTTGAAACATAGGTCCTCCGTTTATTTAAAAAAAAAAAAAGTAAACTGTTATGGGCTGAATTATGTCCCTCTACTCAAGTTCTTATGTTGAAGTCTTAACCCCCAAGACCTTTGAATGTGACTGTATTTGAAGATAGGACCTTTGAAGGGGTAATTAAGGTAAAATGAGGCTTGACATGGGTGGATCCTAATCCAATGCAACCAGTGTGCTTACAAAAGGAGGAAATTAGCACACAGAGAAGATGCAGACCTAAGGGCGAGTACATGATGTCACAGTGAGAGGCTGGCCATCTACAAGCCAAGGAAAGAAGCCTCAGAAGAAACCAAACCTACTGATGCCTTGATCTTGGACTTTTAGCCTCCAGAACTGTGAGATCATAAAACACCACCCGGTCTGTGGTGTTTTGTTATGGCAGCCCTAGCAAACTAATACAGAAACAATGATGTTGATGTAGTAACTCAATTCTTACAGCTCAGTATTTCACTTAACCTGGCTTACCAACATTACTAATGTGGAAAACATCTAGGAAATGGGCGAGAAAGATGTAAATCCATCTTCCTCTCCTCAAAGAAGTTCTTTCCACCACTCCAGTGATTTTCACTCCAGTAGGGAAAAAAAAAAAGCTGTCAAGAGATAACTTGCACAAAAACAGAATATTAAAACAGATCAAAATAATTTGATGTTGAGCGAAGCGTGGGGAAAGGTCAGGAACCTATCACACCCCACCTGTAAGGCCACTCCCTTGACATTCCCCATGCTGACCCTCTCCTTGGTGGCAGTTAAGGAGGGATCCAGTAGGGACATCACTGTAGGATACTGCTGCTGCTCTTAATGAGGCTTATCTCATTCCCAGATTTGGGCTTTCAAATATTAAAGATTTTCTGTAACAATCTATAGTTTCTTAAAAATCAGTAACAATATACATAGAAACTTATCAACAGGCCCAAGAACTTTCTAAGAGTGAGAACTTTCCAAAGTTACAGTACACTCCTGTTAGGGGGTGAGTTTCCTATTCAAGCAGAGCTGGGATGAGAGAGCAGCTGACAAGGCCGTTGTTGAAGACATTAAGGTCTCATCTACACCAGGGATTAAAGACTGAACTTGCAGAATTTTTCGGTGTTACAGAGCCACTTGCAAAGATGAAAAAGGATTCAATAGAGAGTATGGCTGCTTGGTATGAAGCAATATTGACTAGGCATTTTACTTAGAGCTGAAGTTGTTTGGAAAGACACTCTCTAAGAGCTGGCAAACAACAGCAGAAAGCCCTCACAATTAGCATTTTTAACAGCATTATTGAGCTATAATTGATAAACATAATCAGCCACACATATTTCAAGCATGCATTTGATAAATTTTGACATATATAAGTGTTCATAGAACCACCATCAAAATCAACAAAATGATTATATTTTTCACCCCCAAAAGTTTCCCAGTGCCCCTGTGTAATTTCTCCAAGTCTTGTTCCACCATTACCACCCCCCAAGCCCCATCAAGCAAAAATCGATCTACTTTCTGTGACTGAATATTTATTTGCATTTCCTATAACTCTATACAATGAAATCATGCAGCATGTACACAGCATCTCTTTTTTGTCCAGTTTCTTTCAGTCAGCATAATTATTTCGCAATCCATCCATATTATGTGTAGCAATAGTTCATCCCTTCGTTTTGCTGAGTAGCATTACAGTGGATGAACACACTGCAGTTTGTTTTTCCACTCATCTGTTAATGAAATTCAGGGCTTTTTATGGTCATGGCTGTGAACATTAACATACAAATCTTTGTATGAACTTATGCTTTCATTTCTCTAGTCAATGACCAGAGAAATGGCGGGGTGACATGACAGGTGTATGTTTAAATTTTTTAAAAACTGCCAAACCGTTTACAAAGTGGTACAATTTTACACTTCCATCAACAGCATATGGGAGTTCCAGTTCCCTCAAACTCCTGCCAACATTGTCAGTCTTCTTATTTGTAGAGATTCTATTAGGTGTGTAGCGATCTTTTCTTGTGGTTCTAATTTGCATTTCTTGAATAACATAACGTTGAACATCTTTTTATGTGCTTATTTGCCATCTGTATGTCTTCTTTCATGATGTATATGTTTAAGTCTTTTGTCACTTTTGAAAGTTAGGTTGGTTTCTTATTGTTGATTTTTGAGAGTCCTTTATATATTTAGGGTATATATCCTTTATCAGATGTATGCTTTGTAAAAATAGCCTCCCATTTTGTGACTTATCTTTTCATTCTCCTAACAGTGTCTTGTCTTGTCTTTTTTCTTTTCTTTTCTTTTTGAGAGAGAGAGAGAGAGTGTGTGCAAGTGAGCAAGGGGCAGAGAGAGAGGGAAAGATGAGAGACAGAGAGAAGCAGGGCTCACCCGAAACAGGACTCATGCTTACCCGATGGGGGGGCTCATGCTCACCCAAAGCAGGCATGAGCTCACCTGAAGCAGGGCACAAGCTCACGGGAAGCGTGGCTAGAGCTCATAAACCGTGAGATCATGAACTGAGCCAAAAGGCAGATGGATAACTGAAGGCAGATGCTTAACCAACTGAGCAAACCAGGCGCCCCTAACAATGTCTTTTCAACACCAACAGTGTTTAATTTTGCTGAAGTCTAATTTATCAATTTTTTTTCTGAGTATTGTACTTTTGGTGTCATATCTTAAAAAAAAAAAAAAAACCTTTATCTAACCCAACATTACAAAGATTTTCACCTGTGCTTCCCTTAAGAAATTTTACAGTTTTTGTTTTACAAATAGGTCTATACTCCATTTTGATGTTTTTTTTTTTCTCTTCTGTCCTTTTGTGTTGCCTAAATATCCAAGTTCCAGCACTGTTTGTTGAAGAAGAAAAAAATAAAACAAATGAAACTGTCCCTTATCCAGTGAATTGGCTTTTCAGCTTTGTAGAAAATCATCTGTCTACCTATGTATAGGCCTAATTTTGAGCTGTCTTTTGATACATTAGTCTATCTTTGTGCCAATACCATACTGTCTTGCTTATAGTAAATCTTAATATTGGGTAATGTCCGTTCTCCAACTTGTCTTCCACTGCAAAGCTGTTTTGGCTACTCTAGGTCCTTTACATTCCTTGTGACTTTAGAATAATTCTCGCTCTCTCTGTCTCTCTCTCTCTGCTAGGATTTTTATTGGGATTGCATTAAATCTATAGATTAGCTTAGGGAGAAGTGACTTCTTCTGCCTTTCTTAGTTCTTCTTTAATTTCTGTTAATAATGTTTTGCAATTTCAGTGTATAATTCCTTCACATATTTTGTCAGATGATCTAAATAATTTCATGTTTTTTCATCCCATTGTACACATTTTACTTTGTTAGTTTAATTGTATGGTTTGTTGCAAATATACAGAAATGTTTTTAATTTTTCATTATCTTATGCCCTGAAAGCTTGCTAAACTCCCTTTATTTTTTTCAATTCTCTGAGCTTCAGTTCCTCATCTATACATGGGACAAATACCCTTGACGACTATAGTTACTAAAAAATTTGATGTAAAGCTAACCTGTTTCCAGTGTACTACCAGTGGCATAATCCACTATTCAATGGGTAAACAGACTGGCTGGGATGATTGTTGCTTTTTTTGGTCATTTCATCTTTTTTTACATATTGTTGGATTCAATTTTCTAAAACTTTCATTTAGAATTTAAAAAGTTTATATCAATACTCCTTCATGTTTCTTTGCTTTTTTTCTTGCAATGTGTTTGTCTGATTTTGTTATCAGGACAATGCTGGTCACAAAGAATGAGTTGGGCAATAATCTTTCAAATTTTTATGGAAAAGTTTGTGCAGAGTTAGCATTATTTTCCTCCTTAAATGTTTGGCAGAATTCACCAGTGAAGCTTTGTGGGCCTAGAGTTTTCTTTGTCAGAGGTTTTGAACTATAAATGCAATTTCTTGACATATAAAGGGCTCTTCAGCTTATTGATTTCTTCTTGAATGAGCTTTGGTAATTTATGTCTTTCAATGAATATGTCCATTGCATCTAAGTTATTGAATATATTGGCATAACGTTATTCATAATATTCCCTTACTATCCTTGTAATGTGTATAGAATCTATAGTGATGTCACCTCTTTCATTTCTGATACTTGGTAATTATGTCTTTACTCTTTTTCCCTATCAGTCTGGCTAGGAGTTTATCAATAATATTGATTTTCTCATGAATCGGATTTTGCTTCATTGATTTTCTGTATTGTTTTTCTGTTCTCTCTTTCATTGGTTCTCTCTCTGATCTTTAGTATTTTTTTTTTTCCAGGCTCACTTTGGATTTAATTTGTACTGCTTTTTTAGTTTCTAAACTTGGAAGCTAAAGTCACTAATTGGAGACCTTTCTTATTTCCAATACAGGCACTTAGTGCTAAAATTTTCTCCCTAAGAACTGCTTTAGCAGCATCCGGCAAATTCTGAAGAAGCTGTATTTCCATTTGCATTCAATTCAAACTACTTTTGATTTCCTCCTTTGATTTCTCCTTTGAGTTCTGGATTACTTAAAGGTATATTATAATTAGTTTTCGAATGTTTGGAAGATTTCCCAAATATCTTTCTGTTACTGATTTTACATTAAGTTCCATTGTGGTCAGGTAACATGTTTATAGGATCTGGATCCTCTTAAATGTATTAAGACTTGCTTTATGGCCCAAATATGGAGTATCTTGTTCATTATTCTGGCCCACTTGAAAAGTTGTTATTTGGTGACAGTTTGACTCTTTCAGGTCTTGCTTTTATGATGTATTACATAGTTTGGAGCAACGCTTAGTCTAGGGTTAATTATTCCCCATCACTGAGTAATTTAGTCAATGATCTGTTAATTATGACTTTTTCAGTTTGGCTGGTAGAAACAGACATTTTACCCTATGGGCATCAGACACTGTACCTTCTAATCCTTTCAGGTGAGTCTTTTCCCCATGACCTTGATGATCAGTACTCTGACTTGAGGGAGTGTCCTCTGAAGAAGTCCAGCATTTTCTTACTGTGTAGTAGACTGCTGAGTCTCCTTGGATGCCCAGCTCTGTCTTCTCAATGTAAGGAGTCTGACAGGGTTCCCCCTCCCAGTGCAACAGCCTAGAAACTCTCAGGGCTATAGACTGGGTAGTCATAGGCAACACTTCATTTGTGTTCTATCTGTCAGATTAAAGACTTCCAGCGCCTAATGCCCTGTGTCTTGAAAACCATTGTTTCATACGTTTTATCTATTTTTGGGGTGTTGTTTCTGGTAGGATACTAAATCCAGTGTTTGCTACTCTAAAAGTGGCAACTTCCCCAATTAACATTTTAAAAAATTTAAAATTCACTCATCCCTTAAAAGAGTATTTATAATTTAGTATTATTTATTGTATGGACAACAATGGTGTGCTTTTAATTTTAAATAGAGAAAATCTAATAAGGTGTTACCATAAGCTTGAGGTATTGCAGTGTTAGAGAAAGCAGTACACTGAGATAGAATCAGTACTAGGTCTTACTATTAAGAAGTAATTCCTGGGGCGCCTGGGTGGCGCAGTCGGTTAAGCATCCGACTTCAGCCAGGTCACGATCTCGCGGTCCGTGAGTTCGAGCCCCGTGTCAGGCTCTGGGCTGATGGCTCAGAGCCTGGAGCCTGCTTCAGATTCTGTGTCTCCCTCTCTCTCTGCCCCTCCCCCGTTCATGCTCTGCCTCTCTCTGTCCCAAAAATAAATAAACGTTCAAAAAAAAAAAAAAGAAGTAATTCCTGAAGCATTTAACAACTTAAACCCAGTCTTGTTAGCAGACAAGGTCAGAGATAATCTTTAATCTGTCTCCTATACAATTCAAAAACATTACACTTCTGGGAAGATTGGGATTGGGAGAGGGGGTACAAAATGTTGGACATGGAACAAACATAATAGATAAAAGTACACGGAAGAAGGGAAGAAAAGGTGAGAAATGGGAAAAGTGTCTAGAGAAGAAAATGGCAGTATACTCAGGATACACTATTTTACCTACTGCGTTTGAGCATTATTAAAATTCATCTCCTTGCTGCTTTTGTCATAGTTACAGGTTGTCAAAACCAATGTTAGGACATCGGTGATAGTTGGAAGTTTGCAAATACCACCTTCCAGGACTGTCTAATCTCCCTGACATGTCCAATCCACACCTCATTACTGAACCTCTTCTTCTTCAGTACAATGTCAAGTCATGTGTTTGGTCACAGAGGAAAAATAAGAAGATTTCTTCAAAAAAGAAGGATATATAAAGCTAAAAGAGGGTGTAATTGATTGATTATGTAACTTTCCATACATTCATCCTATCCTCCTTGGTTATCCTGTATAAGTACAATACAGTATTTGGGGAAATTCTCACCAACCTTGTTTCTTTTTCCTGATATATTTTTGGATTATCAAGATTTGACATATTTTTGAAAAGGTATATAAATGTTTGTACCTTTCCTGAAAAAAAAACATTGTTTAGGATACCATTCGTTACATTTTCCAATATCCCATCCATTTAGAAAAACAAAATTATCTTGGAATTAGGAAAAGAAAAAGTCAATCTTTCTTACAAATGTAAACATTGCTTCTTCATTAAGTAATAAACGTAACCCGCCATGTTGAATGCTGTCCCTTTGTTGCTGGAAGCTCCGAACCAGTATAATAGTTAATGGAGGAGAATGCATGGCATGCATGCCACCTCACCTGCTCCTCTTCCAGCCATCATTAATCAAGCATGACAGGCTTTCCCAGCTGAGCCCGCTTGGACTAAGAGTCTTTCTCAATATTATATCCTAGGTATCCACGACCAATGGAGCAGAATTCACCCATGATATGAAATGGCTTCAACTAGCCTAGATGATAATATATTCACTACCCCGCCTGCATATAATCTCTTATTTTTGTCATATGCTGTTTGATAGATTTATTGACATATGTCTTTTATCATAACTATAATCAAATCATTTTCTGAAATTAAAGGACCTCATAGCTCTGGTGACTGCCAAAGATTTTGAGTACATTTGTGAATGTACAAGAAGAGGTCCCTGAGGATAATTAGTACTTACACACACACACACACACACACACACACACACACACAACTGGCAGCAAATAGTAATAAAATGAGATTCACAAATTTTATACTTCTTTACACTAAAAATTACTAAAACAAGTTTGCATTTTATTTTTTAATAAAAGTTTACATTTTAAAAACATATGTATCTGTAATTGCAATTGCGTGTTGGTTTTTTGAGCAAACAATGACTAAATCAAGTTTGCCAAGGCTGAGAGAGTCATGTTGATTTTCCCAATAAAGTTGATTGTTAAAATTATATGACCTAGCTTAGGTCTACACAAATTGTGATCTGAGGACTGGTACCAGCTCACAGACTATTCTTCCCGGTCTACACCATATGAACATAATTAAAAGAATGTGCTTGGCAATTTTACAGGATGGCCACATTTTTATTGCATTTTATAAAATTATCCATCTAGAATGTTTGAGAAAAGACAAAAAAATGTTCCTTTACCACAGAAAGTTTGAGAAATACTGACATTCTTTTTGATGTTCATAGCAAAATCGTAACAAAGGTCGTATTTATAAACACATTTAAGGAATCTCCTGACTTTGGGAAAACTATCAAACCTTTCTGTGCCTAAGATGTCTCATTTATAATACAGGAATCATGATGGCACCTATTTCATAGGATTATTATGGGGATAAAATAAAATAATCCCCAAGGGGCAGAGCCTACTATTGGTCATCTGAACACACACATAGCCAGAAAAAAAAAAATAATAATAATAATAATAATACACTTCCTTGCCATTTGCCATCAGTGCAGCTAGATGTGGCCAAGGAATAAGTACTCAACGGTGGTATGTGAGCAAAGGTAGCATGTGTAACTTCCAGGTTGGACCCATACAAGAAAGAAAAGGATGACTGGGAGAAATGCACAGAGAGAATGAGATCTGTCGGAATGTGAGAAGGAGGCAAACACAGTAGGGAAAGAGAACAACATGAAGGAGCATGGAAGGAGCTGGGCCTCAAGAATTTTGTTGAGCAGAGAAGTTTTATCAGTTCAGGCTTTCATGTTAAAGAATAATAAACTTTTAGCTTATCTACACTTCCATTATTATGACCCTTTGACACAGGTACAGCCAAATCAATAGCCCAATCAAGATTACATGCAAAGTACTTGGAATAGCACTTGGCATATGGTATACATTAATAATTGACAGCTGTTATTATTATTAATCTTTGACATTTTTAAAATGTCACTTTAGAAGCACTATCTATGATCATCTGCAAATGTTTTTTCTTTCCTTCAAATAACAACTGGTACAGTTCTCCCAGACCCTTGTTTGTTGATAATTTTAACAGTGATTCAAATAGTGCTCTAGCACTGCTTTGGTGGACTTTGTGAAAGCCCGTATTTTTTGAACAATTACTATTCTCATTTAGAAATGATGAAATAATTTGCATTTTACTGCTTAACACAACCACATATAACAATATGGGATATACTGATCAGAAAAAAGTTGACAGAATGGGATGGGATGAGAACATATATCTGCAGGAAGGGATGTCTGAGAAGGGATATATTTGATAAGTGGTTGGTTCATTAATGGACGGTTCATAATATGACCCCTGTTCTTTTCCATTAATTAGTACAGTTCTTTAAAAAGAACATTCATCAACTTTTTGTTTATCCGAAGGTATAGATGGTTTAAGAAAAACAGGACAAATTCTTCATTCTATTTTTCACTTGCCAGTTTTCAAAATTCTATTTAATGATCAGATAGTCAAACAAGATGAAAGTACAGAGGCTTGTATCTTGGGCTTCTAACACCACCTAGAATACTTGTAACATAGAACTTTTCATGACAAGATTTTCCTTCTATTCTGGTGGCAATTAAATGCCAGAGCACAAATGATTAATTCAAAACTGATAGTGACACATATCAACTTGAGCAGGTCCTTCTTTCCAGAGAGCTAAAGAAAAGAAAACAGACAGGCTCTCAGCTCAGATTTTTCTAAAAACATTCTCCCACCACAGTGACTCCTTTGTTATCCCTAGGTCATTTTTCTCTAAAGAGAAAATGAAAGAGTCTAATCCACTCTTACAGTTCCTATGACATCTGCCTCCACAGTAGGAGTTCCTCTCCATGAGAAACTACCTCAGTCTATTTTCAAAATGTCTTTATGAAAGCTGGTATATGAGTTTGGTGGCAAAACTCAACAGTCATCATGCTCTTTTCAAAATATAAGGTAGATCGTGTCATTTCTCTGCTCCCATCTCTTCAGCAACTTCCCATCTCACTCAAAATGGAAGCTAAAATTCTTATAATGACCTACAACGTCTCCATACCATACCCACCACCATCTCACTGATCTTATACCCTTGTATCTACGCCTTATTCCCTTTGCTCTATATATACAATCTAGTGCTATTGCTGACATCAAACACACCCCTGCCTCTGAGTCTTGCATTGGCTGTTGCTTCTTTCCAGATTGCTCTCCCACAACATAGCCACATGGCTTGTTCTCTTACCTTCTTTGGGTATTTTTGGTTTTATTTATTTTTTTTTATCAAATTCCATCTTCTCAGTGATAACTTTTCTGATCACAATCATCAAAACTGCAAACTTGCACCGACTTTCACCCATCACCTTCCTATTCCTCTGGCCAATTTTATTTTCCTCCCTAACACTTACTACAAATGGACACTAAAATCTTGCCAATTTGTTGTTTCTTATTGAAATAACAGTTTTAGGGGCGCCTGGGTGGCGCAGTCGGTTAAGCGTCCGACTTCAGCCAGGTCACAATCTCGCGCTCCATGAGTTCAAGCCCCGCGTCGGGCTCTGGGCTGATGGCTCAGAGCCTGGAGCCTGTTTCCAATTCTGTGTCTCCCTCTCTCTCTGTCCCTCCCCCATTCATGCTCTGTCTCTCTCTGTCCCAAAAATAAATAAATGTTGAAATAACAGTTTTATACAGCATTTCCCAAATAGAGATTTACTTCATCTTTCTCAGCACCGAAATTATGACAGAAAAACAAATGCAAAAAACCTCAAACAAACAACAGGCAAAATCCTACCTAAATGAAGGATACTTTAGGAAGATTAATTATTGTTAAGAACAAATTAGAACAACTCCTCATGTCTCTGACACTCCCACTTTTGGTAACCTTAAATATTCAAACAAGGTCCACAAAGAACTCCTCAGCTCTGAGCTTAGAGAAAACTGCTTACCAAGAAACAGGCATTTTTCCCTTTAAGACAGTGTTCTTCAAAGTGATTTCTGTAGACTCTTGAGATATTTATAGATGATATCATAGAAAGTGTTCTGATGTCAAGTACTAGTTTAAACAAGATTCTTTACTTTTGAACTTCTTGGAGTCTTTAGTACACATAGCAAGAGAGTATAAATTTGCCAAAGGAGGGACAAAGTAGGCAGCATTTCCCAAACTACTTTTGACCATAAACAGCACAACCATCACCACCATCATCACCCACCATTTTTTTTTCTAGAGCATCCATGGCCAGATACACTTTGAGAAACCGGGGATCCTTACACCTGAGTCCATGGACTTAGAGCTGTGTATAAAAGTAAAAAACTGGGGCGCCTGGGTGGTGCAGTCGGTTAAGCGTCCGACTTCGGCTCAGGTCATGATCTCGCGGTCCATGAGTTTGAGCCCCGCGTCGGGCTGTGTGCTGACAGCTCGGAGCCTGGAGCCTGTTTCAGATTCTGTGTCTCCATCTCTCTCTGCCCCTCCCCCGTTCATGCTCTGTCTCTCTCTGTCCCAAAAATAAATAAAAACGTTGGAAAAAAAAAATTAAAAATAAATAAATAAATAAAAGTAAAAAACTAATTTAGCAAAACTTAGGTTGGTTGTTTTTTTTTTTCTCCAGGAAACTATTGATCCTTCTTAGACTATAACATGTATTTAGACACGGAGAGGAAGAAAAAAGGAAATACATATATAGACAGAGAAATAGAATAGCAGATGACCATAAGACGAAATGGCCAGCAAAAACATCAAAGTTTCATTATTTACTTTCTTTGAGGGACAAAGTAAGTCAAGAACACTTCAATGACCCCTTGAAACATCATGACATTAGGCTAAGCCCAAGTTGTTTATAGCACAAATAAAGGTTGCATTATGTTCAGAATATACCATGTAAAAAGATGTATTGTTTTCATATGGCTTGTATGACAAATGTGCTGCAACCTGGGGGCCTAAAACAACAGAAATTTATTCCCCTACAGTTCTGAAGGCTAGAAGTCCAAAATCAAGATATCAGCCAGGCTGGCTCCTTCTGGAAGCTCTATGGGAGAATCTACTCCATACCTCCAAACCTAGCTTCTAATAATGGCTCGCGATTCTTGGCATCCCTTGGCTTATAGATGCATCTCTCCAATTTCTATCTCTGCTTTCACATGGTATCATTCCTTCTGTGTATCTGTGACCAAATTTCCTTTTTCTATGACACCTGTTATAGTGGACCACCATAATCCAGTATGACCTCATCTGAACTTAATTACGTCTGCAAAGATCCTATGTCCAAATAAAGTCATAGTCACAGGTTCTGGGTAGACATGAATTTTGGAGAAACACTACATGTAACCCAGTACAGCAAGTAACATATACGGCATGCATTTTAGAACTATTTCCACTGAAATGATTATCTTTTGCAAAGTAAAATATTTTTTGGTTAAAGAAGGAATGATTTAAAAGCAAGTAAATGCACTGGGGAAGCTTATTTTTAAGCATTTTAATAAAGGAAAAGCGTCCATAATAATGTGGAAAATTATCCATGAAATTGTTTTGAATGTTTCGATTCCCCATAAAAATATTCTCAAAGGAGACACATGTGTGATAGCAAACACTTAGCAAAGGAAGAATAAAAGAAAACCTAATCTTGAAAGTAAACATTGTTCTATCTCTATGGGTGCTCCTCTGGAAAAAAATTACATTTTATATTCTAGGCAATCTCAGAGATCTGGCACCTAAAGGCTCACCAACACAGAGAGAAACAGAGTCTGATTTTCATCTCACTCAGAGTAATACAAAAAAACGAAAGTGGCATAACCTCTTCGCTTAGCTACCACTGATATTATATTCAGTAATTTTACTCTGGATGGTCACATATCTCTGCATTTTTTCCCCTTAAGGTACTATTAATTCTATTACTGAATGAAGGATAATAAGAAAAACAAATATAGGAAGACTGAAAAGCTTAGCTAACCCACACTCATCTGCTTAGCAAAGGAGAGAGTTGGTGCATTTAATGATACTGATTAGTCTGCTCTGAAGATCTTTTGGTTTCAATAAATTACCCCACCCACACCAAAAAGACCTCTTACTTCTCAGAAATCTTTTTTAACAACCAAATAAAAACCACTGCGAGAGAAATAAATCAAAATGAAATATCTGCAGTTTGTAATAAGAGAAAGATCACCATATGATGAGTCAGAGGTTTAATCTCATTTAAATTAAAGACTTTGACTTCTTATTAAGATGAAATTGTGAGTTCAAGTATAAATACTCATTCCCTATGTGTCAAGCCCATAGTAATGAGAGAAACACACACATTAGTATATTTATAATTTTATGCTCTATGATATACATGATATGTAAAACAACAAAACTGAACTCAAGAACAAGATAAACACCTTGGAACAGAAACATAAACAGTAACAGTAGCCTACTAGGTTCCCGGATAGATATAAGAAATTTCAAGGTGAGAAGAAGGAATAACAGGAGCCCAAAGTGTTCCATTGCTTCAGGGGACTGGAACTAGACTCAGGCTATAAAACCGGAGACTGAGTTTAGCTTCCCTGACTTATGAAAGGAGCCTCAACAAAATGATGACCACTGCCCAGGTGAGACTCCATCAAGCTGCAGTCAAGGCAGTGAGTGGGAGCCAACACTCCTCACTCTGACCCTGGGTCCAGTCATTCTGTGATTCAGAAACAAGATATATAACACACCAATACCATTGCAGGGCTAGAAACCCAACATACCCTTATGGGAATCAACTCAACTACCAGAAATTATAATCATTTAAAAGTGAGAACAGATGGCTATGATGAATAAAGAATCATAACGTTGTAAAAAAGATAGTTACTAAAATGAATCCAAAAAGGCATGAATCCTGAGTTCAACACAGTTAAAGAAGTAATTATTCAGCTGAAATATTGTATTGGAGAAATAAATGAGTGAAAACTATAAAAGATAATTTTATGTGACATGCAGAATAGAGAGGCTCCCTATTCTATTCAAAGTAACAAACATTTCAGTAACAAACATTTCCAAAATCTTTGTGGCTTAATAAAAATGTATTTTTTTAATAAAAATGTATTTATCTTTATTCAGGGCCCTCTTCCATAATTGCTGAGGCAGAAGGAAAGAGAACCCAGAAAGTTGCACAAGGGCTTTTCCTTACCTCAGCTTGGAAATAAGACACATCACTTAGGCTTACATTTTATTGCCCATAATAAGTTACACAGTTCTGCTTAACTGCAAAGAGCAAAAAGATATAGTCATTCACATGCCCTGGACAGAGTAAATATTCATATATTGGGGCACGAGTGCTCACTTTGTGCTCCCATATATCGCAAGTAGGAGTTCCTGAAGTAGCATGTTGAGAGAATAATGAAAAAGCAATATTCAAAAGAAAATAATCATAATGATGCCTGAGAAACTTCAAGAATTAAACAGAATGTATTCTCAGAAAGTGAAAACTGGGAGAAAACAAAATAAATTAAAAATAAATTCACATAGGGGTGCCTGGGTGGGGCAGTCAGTTAAGCCTCTGACTTTGGCTCAGGTCATGATCTCACGGTCCATGAGTTCAAGCCCCATGTCAGGCTCTGTGCTGACAGTTCGGAGCCTTGAGCCTGCTTTGGATGCTGTGTATCCCTCCCTGCTTGCCCTGCTCACACACTCTCTCTCTCTCTCTTTCTCTCAAAAATAAACATTAAAAAAATTTTAATTAATTCACATATAAATCCATTCTAATGAAATTAGAACACATTAAAGATAAAGAGAATATTTTAAAAGCCTCCTAAGACAAAAGATAAATAATCTTTAGATAAATGACAATTAGACTGACAACATATATCTCAACGGCTATAACAGCAGCTAGAATCTGTCAAAATACTGAGAGCAAGTAACTACCAATCTAAAATTACATATTCAGCTAAACTAGCCTTTAACAGTACGAGTAAAACAGACTCTTCAGAAATGTAAAGGGTAGGAAAGTTTACCACCAATAGATACTCACTGCAAGAATTACTAAAGAACATATTTCAGGAAGAAGAAAGGCACAGAAAGAAGGAATAGAATATATAAAAGTATGACAAAAGTAATTATAAAAATATATTGGTAATTCTAATTAAATACTGAGTGCAAAAAAAACTGGAATGGTAAAAAAATATATAAATAGAACTAAAATTTCATACATTAGAAAGTAGGCAATGACAGTGGGGCTAGATAAGGGAACAGAGTTGCTTGTCTTGTTCTGGAGGAAAAATACTAAGTAAATTTAAATTTTGGTAGAAAATATATAAAGTTCAATATTTATATTGAAAAGGTTTTTATGTATTCATATTCCCCAAAATCTTATTTGTGAGTTTCTATAACAACACCAAAACAGAAACAGAAACAAAATGTGGTCACTGTAATCGTTCCCTTTCTGCTTAAGCAATATAATGTGTCTAAGGACTGGTTTGGCTAAATTTACAAAGTATCCAGGCTATGTGCTCAAAAATAAAAAGTAAAGACTCTACTCTCTTTTTTAAATTTTTTTAAATTCTTTTATTTATTTTTGAGACAGAGAGAGACAGAGCATGAGCAGGGGAGGGGCAGAGAGAGAGGGAGACACAGAATCCAAAGGAGGCTCCAGTCTCTCAGCTGTCAGCACAGAGCCCGACGTAGGGCTCAAACTCACGGACTGTGAGATCATGACCTGAGCCGAAGTCAGACGCTCAACCGACTGAGCCACCCAGGCACCCCAAAGACTCTACTCTCAAAGACAGTATTTACAAAGTTAAAACCACAGAGTGATCCCCGGAGTAATGATAATAGTACATAGTGAGTTCAAAGGGAGGAGACATAGCATTCAGTCACGGGCATTGAGTAACATAGGTGGTGTCTGACAGAGACTGGAAGGGCAATGAAGATACATGGCAGGAGGTTGGGCCAGGAGAAAAGGAGTCACTCCAGAGGGAGTAAAGGTGCCAGTCAAGGCAATGGCATACAAGGATGAGGCTGGAGACGCCTCCGTGAGCACAGGCAGTTAGACAGTACATTGCCTATAGATACTCTAAAAACATAAACTAGTAAGGTCAGGTTTTTATCACTACACATTTGCACATTAAAAACCATCCGTGACAAAATACACTGAAAAAACATTTCGTTGGTCAAATTTCTAAACAAGTACACAGTTACTGTTGCGTTTTAATAATACATGCAAGTTTCAGCGTCACATGCTTTTATTCTTTATCATTTCATAAATATTGGATTCCACATAGAATTTCAGAGAACTTAGAGCATTCAACCAAATTCCACTTATGCAACTAGTTCCTAATAGCTAAAGACTAAACTACACGCATTCAAGTATAACTTTATAATAGTTCAGAATCATCTGAGGCTCCTTCAGGTGCAATTCATGTTTCTAACATGTGCAATACTACGTTTCTATATTTAATCAGTATATTCAAAATAAGCAATAGCAGCACAGTCTTTGTAAAGAAGAAACAGAACTTGAGTTACTTTAATTCTGGCATTCTACGCAACCACATGGAATTTTTATTTGTGCTTAAAATTTAAAATTTAAACCAACGAAAGAGTATCAAGTTTAATATTTTCATTTGCTACATGTAAAATTTATTTCATCTGTGGACTGTATTAAAGCTTAAAGTTAAATATATTCAAATTTAATTGTTTCGAGCTAAAGAGCAAATCAAGAAAGCAATTACTGATCTCTCAGGATTATTGCCCAAAATAATCCTGTTTTACAGAAGAGAGGGTATTAAAAGGAATACCAATCTGCACTGGGTGTTAACCTAAGACATGCCAGCCATGTAGTCAGGAAATCGTAGTGGTATGTAGTGTAGCCAGTTATATTTACCTCAAATCTTTTCAAAGCCAAGGCTTTGTAATTCAAAATTCCATTTCATAATTTATGTATGTACAACAAAAAAAAGCAAAATAAATAAAAGTGCCGCACTTACTCTTTCTGTGATCTTAATAAATTGATAAAGAACCACACTTTGTCCAAACAGTGAGTAAACAGAGTTACAATGAAAATTCTTTAATGAGATCTCTCAGGATTGCTCTATAATGGTAATTAAATGGGAAGTTACATGAAGTCAGGAACACCTGGGCCTCACTGGGAAACCCTTGGAATGTTCTCCAATGGCCCCCTTCCTAGTTCCACTAACCTCTCCTTGTTCAAGCCCACGTTGCACTATTGCAGTAACACACTACCTGTTCTCTTCTTTCATCATTTCACTGTCCTACCCATCCACGACACCCGTGTTCATTTCCTCCCTGGGGCCACACATAGTACTAGTGTAGGGGCAAGGGATAGGGGAAAAGGGATACAGAGGAGGTAGGCTATGACTTTGGGAGTGACAGGCATTAACTTGCCTCCAAGTCAGAAGAGAAGCACTCCTTCCCACAACCTACGGAACTGGGACCTCATAATGTGATCACAAAAGAATTGTATATGCAGCCAAACTACACTGGCCCTGGGACCTATCCTCCACCCACAGTGGATAGTTGGCTACAGACCAAAAGAGCCATGCTTTCTCATGCTTTCGGCTCCCATGGTTTATTCCAACCAGCAGTACCTGTCCTTTTACTTTCTTGTGCTTAAATCCTCAAGACCTAATTCACACATTTCCCAATTTATCTAGTCATAATGAACTGCCCCTCCTCCTTCATTCCCACAGTCTGTGGCTTACTAGCTAAATGTGTTTGTGCTAATTAGCCTCTCTGAGCCTCAGATATGTAATCTATAAAATTGACATAACAGTGATACCAATCTCACAGAATCAGGAGAGTGTAATGAGAGGCGACAGTGCTTTTAAAACTATACAACATTCATGTTCCACTTCTTCTGCCTCTCTGCCGGCACCTTGATCTTAGACTTCCCAGGCTCCAGAACTGTTGGAAATGAATGTGTGCTGTTTAAGTCATCCAGTAAATGATATTTTTGTTTTAGTAGTCCAAAAGAATTAAGACATTCCCCTAATTGTCACTTGCGGGTAAGTTATTGCCTCTCTCCCATATGGTCCTACCACCCCATATCCCTTTTTCCCTAGATCTCGCCCCATGTGTGGCCCAGGGGAGGAAATAAGTTTTCCAATGAGAAATAAAATATGATTCTTTACACTTCTCAAAATCTAATCACCCGATATTGCCCTAATACATTAAAAACTATACTTAAATTCAAAGGTTTTATCTTAATATCTCTCACTTATTCTCTCAACCATGACCTTTAGAAGCACAAAGGGCAAAACTAGGAAGCAGCTTCATAAAATAATAAAAAATAAATATGAGACTGCCAGTGAAAAATGTTCCCACATCTACCTGTTTGACTTGTTTGTGAAATAGTACTTACTCTTTGGCTTTTCTGAACTTTAGGGTTAAACTAATATTGCTGCTTTGTATTTGATTTTGTCTCAGCTCTATAAATTTTGAGTACAGATTGAGAACAAAATGTTAGTAATAATAATCATTCATTATCATGGGAACAGAAAGTTAAATCCAGAAAGAAAACTGCCTGTCCCCAAAATGAAAATTCGGTCCAGATTCTGAAATTAACAACTTGTCTCAGTGTGCAACTGGGATGGTAAGAGGAAGCGAGGGGCACGGTACAAGAGCTCCCCCTCCTTTGTAGTCAAACAGACAAGCATTCAAATTCATGCATGACCACCAACTTGCTATGTGACCTTGAGCAAGCTGCTTAATTTCTCCAAGTCCCAATTCCTCCTTAACAAACCAAAAATTGGGATAATAAGAACCTCAAAACCTGATGTAATCATTAAATAAGTGTTATAATTCTAACACTTACATCTGTGTCTAACACAGGAGATGTGCTCAATAAATGATTATTGTCAGCCTTGATCGCAATTCTGAACAATGTTGAAAACCAATTCCTTGCTTCCTATACCTTTATCGTTTTGTGATGTTTTTAAATAACCGTTATTTTACTTTAGAAGGTAATTCTCATTTTTTTTACATTTTTAATTGAAGAATAATATTTAAACAGGAAAGCACACAAAATAAATATCAATATACAGTTTCATAAATTTTAGTCCATCATGTAACCATTACCCAGATGAAGAAAGGAGAACATTATTGGCATCTCAGATGTTCCCGCTTTGCCTCACTTCCAGGTACTACTGCAAGGGTAACCATTACCCTAATTTTTTGGACCATATAATAGGTTTGCCCGTATTTGAATGTTATATAAATGGAATCATAGTGTACCTACTTTCTTGGGTATGGTTTTTATTCAACATTGTTTCTGAGATTCATCGATAATGTTGTGTGTAAACAGATATGTTTTAATGTGACATTTTCAATTATATACTCATAAAACTTAAACATTTCAAACCATAGTTCTCTGGAAATATAGTGATAGCTCTATACTACTTACCCTCATCTACTTGGTTCATATACAACAAATACAGTCCAATCAAATGTTAGGTCCATACTAGCATTCTTTGGCTTTCACTTTAAATAATGTTGAAAAAAACCACTCCGTGGTACCATCTCTTGCTGATTCTAATATTCAGTACCATGTACACTGTGACCCATCTAAAAGATGGAAGCTCATAAAACAGGAGAACACCACAAGGAAATCCATATGAACAGTAATTACTATTCAAGTACATCCGAACTGTCACGAACAATAAGACCTCTGGGTTTCGTTCTGCCAGCCATATCAAGTACCTCCAATGTCACCAGTTCCAAATCTGACTCTGACATGGGACAGAGGAGACAGGTGACAGATGGGCAAAATTTAGCATGCAGCTTGGATGATCTTTGGGAGAGTAGTCTTGTTATCTCTAACTTGCTGCCAAGGCCTGCATGTTGCTTTATAACAGACACCACTGGGAAATTCTGTAGCCTCAGCCAAAAACACAGACTTGAAAGAACCAGATTTCCTCACTGTTGGTATTTGTTACACCTCACCTACACCAGACTCTGCTGCAATAATGAAATAGTCACCAGTGTTTATCTGAATATGCAAAAGCATTTTGACACACCAGAATTATTTTAAAACTTAGGACAGTGGCTTACTAGATGTAGAATTTACCATTTCTAAACCAATTATACAATCTACTGAGATATTTCAAATTCATTAGTCTTTGTGCCAAGTGTTGGTCCAAATATCTTATTAAAATCAGGCTTAAGGAACTATAAAGTATAGACAAAGTTGAATATCTAAAGCATGTTCTGTGTTATTTCTTTATCAGTGTATCTGCTGTCCATCATGGTAACCGTGCCCCTCCTTGCTTTTGCCAGTTGAGTGTCATCACTTGGCCCCTGTCACCCCAGGATCCAATTATTCCCATTACACAGGTTTTCCAATTGAGTGGCTGTGATAACCACTGTAAGGTCTGGCCTACAGAGGAGAGTGATTATGAAGCTCTTCAAGGATGCTGGAGAGTCCACTAAAAATTTATTTCCCACAGTAAGGGAAAATGAAAAATCCACTCTAACATCTCCCTAAGCTTCTGGATCCCTCCTCTACATTAAACCAAGAGAGGTCAGGCATTTCCAATTCATTCACAGTGGGCCATCTTTTGGTTCAACCAGACAAACTGTAAGAGCCCCTTCTAACTCTCCAAGCTACAACAGTAAATGCAAAGCCTTTGCTTAGTGTGCCCATATCAATAAATTTGGCCTGATCCAATTTTTTGTTCCTTCCACCATTCTCCCACACTCTTCATATGTATTCCCACCTATGTTCCCTGGATTTCTGCTTGTAAAAATTAGAAAACTCTAATTTAGTGTAGTTCACCTTGCCATAGGTCATATTTTATACCTCATTTTTAAATGCCTTCTGGGACTTGAGTCTAGTTATAGGTGTAGAAGCAGAGAGGTAGGGGTGTGTCCTGAGAAGAATCAGCATTGTCTTTCATGGTGAGTGGTTCAGGGATGCAGTGCCTTGGGACAAGGCAGGGTTAATCCCCTCAATCAGGGGTGCTGAGATCTCTACCACTGGGAGTAGAGAAGCAGCTGTCACTGGGGGGTGAGAAGGCCACTTCTACTAAGAAAGAAGACTCATCAGAATTTAGGCACTCGATGTCCCCAGCTTAATCAGAGTCTTCCCACAAATCTTCATCCTAACTTACAGGGTCCCATTCTTTCCAATCAGTGTCTTCACATTAATAGTAGATACCCCTTGAGGCTGAGTTCAACTTGCATTATAATTCGGCCAACCACAGCCTGAGATTCTGAGTTTCAGCAATTTCAGCCCTGCAGCTAGCTACAAGAGATAAGGTTTTCCTTCAAGGCACACACAGAAGCTCTTAGGTCATTTATACAGCCAGTGCTTGAGCTGGGAATTTGAATCCCTGAGCTCATCCTTTTCTTTCACCACTTTGACCAGAGACATTAGGAGTAGCCAACCAATGTCATTATATTCCTTAGTCTTCCAAAAACATTCAAAACTATCATCTACGAAGTCATTTCACTCCTTGCTTCTTACAAGTGGTTGATTAGGAGCATCCAGTGCAGATAGTTTACATATCTGTATATACAGCTCACGCCATGAACTATCCATGCTCTCTTTACTACTGGAAATAGAGTCATTCCTGTCTTTAATCAGATTAGAGAGCCAATTCCAGAAACAACAAAACCAATTCAGAAAACTCATTCTTAAAATTCTACTCCTCTAGAACAAGTCTTGGCACCTAAATCTATATTCATCAAGTTTGTCCAGAGAAACAGAACTACTAGAGATACATACACTGACAGATAAGCTGATAGATGATAGATAGATAGATAGATAGATAGATAGATAGATAGATAGATTTTTTAAAAAGACTTATTATAGGAATTGGCTCATGTAATTATGGAGTCCCAGAAGTCCCACTATCTGCCATCTGTAAATTGGTATAATTCAGTCCAAGTCCGAAGGCCAGAAAACCAGAGGAGCCAGTGGTGTAAGTTCCATTCTGAGTCGGGGAACCAATGGTGTAAGCTCTGATCCGAGTCTGAAGGCCTAGTACCCAGGAGTACCAATGTTCTCCAAAGTCAGGAGAAGATGGATGTCCCAGCTCAACAGAGAGAGCAAATTTATCCTTCTGGTTTGTTGTTGTTGTTGTTGTTGTTGTTGTTGTTGTTGTTGTTGTTTTCCCATTCAGGCCCTCAATGCATAGAATGATGCCCACATACACAGGTGAGGGATATCTCCTTTATTCAGTTTGCCATTTCAAATGCTAATCTCTTCAGAAACAATTTCAAGGACACACCTAGAGGTTATGTTTTACTACCAATTATCAGGGCAGCCATTAGCCAAAACTGACACATACAATTAGCCATCATGCTTAGTATCAACCATGTCTCAACACCAATATTTTATGTATATTTTACTGCATGTCAGCCCAGCATTTTGTGAATATTTTATGAATAATGCATGCCAGTATTATATGAATAAGTCAGTATATGTCAAACCAGTATTTTATACATAGTTCACATTTCAGAGGACCCTTGAATTACCTCCACCATCCAGGTTCCCTCTGAATCCCTAGGACCAATTCACAGAGAATGAATCTTTAAAATGTCTCTAGAGCCTGCTGAAATCCTACCCCACACCCTAAAGGCAGTTCAAAAGGTCCCTGAAGTTAACTCAGAGTACAGTGGCAACCAGCCAGTGAAAGCTGTCCTGTGATGCTGGTAGCTCCCAGCATCCTCTGGAGATGGCTGGATTGACATGAATCCGCTACCTGCTAGAATAATCTAATTATGCCTAAAGGTTTCCACTGAAAAGACTCTACTCCAGGTCCCTGTCACTTTCCCTGTGGGTGAAGTCAGCTATCCAGTGACTTTCAAATAATCTCTGCAGGTGGCTTTGTAACACATGAAGAAGTTCCTGAAATGTCAATCCTAAGGGACAAGCGTTCGTGCCACCGAAGCAATACATCATAACCTCTGCACTTCCTGGATTTTTCAGACAAAAGCCAAAAGCTATGAAGGCCACAATGAAATTATTCTTGCTACCCAAGAGCTGATATTTCCAAAGAGAAATATATCTATGTTAAGAGAGTTAGGAGGATGAATTTGCACTATAGTAGCTCCTGCAAATCCTGTCCTATGAATAAAAAGCCTTCAGTTTCTAAAGCCTGAAAATCTGGTAACATTCAGAACATATGGATATTCATTTAAATAGGAAAAAAAAAAGTTAAAGTGTGACATTTCTTTTAACCCACAATTTTACAGCTGGAAGAAATCTTTTCTACTCTTAGATGGCATAATGTGAAAATCCACGCAACCAAGCTTAAGGACTGTAAATTCACTACTTTTCTTCTACTACCAAATTCCAAGATTTATTAAACATCTCCTCTCATAGTACTCTGCGCTTTATGAGCAAACCAGATTTGACCTTTAAAATGGTAGAAGCATCTGGATTATTTCAACTGATTTTCCTACTGGCAGTTTCTTTAGTTCCTTGTTATGTTTTTACTCTCTATCTAACCCCACACACAAAATATGGAGGTCAAAATCCTGAAGGATGTGCGCAGTTCTAATTTTTAATACTTTAAGATATGTTTAATTAAAAACACCTGGCCCTAAGTATTGGTACATCGCCATTCTAGATTTCAAAATGCTCCTTTATACCCAGCTGCTGAAGTGATTTCACTAGTCCTGATTTCAATTCATATTTCTCAATTTCTATCCCTCTCAAAAATGCTCTTTTTTACCCCTGCAGCTGTCCCAAGAGCATAACTCCATTTTGGCCCAAACTCAGATCATTAAGATCAAAGATATATAAAAGGAAGCATGACTTTTGCCCAATGTTATAACTCGTAATGATACACATTCAGGGTCTTTTATCTCAAACTCTCAAAGGGAATCTTCTTAATAGGATTCCATAATCGTAACAGATCCAGTGGAATGCAAAAGAGCCACAGAGTGCCATTGGAAGGGCCAGTTCCCAGTCATATGGCCATTACTGACTTGGAAAAGATGGGATAACATTATAACGTTGAGAGAATAGCACTCCTCCGGAACAAACTTTTACTGGATACTAAAAATTGGTCTGTAATCCTAGGTCATCTCCTTTTTTTCCCCAGCCCCACATTTCTGAAAATAAAATAGGAGAAGTAATGCTAACTACCTCACTTAGTACTTGAAATTCTTGCTATGAATAAGCCAAAAATATGAATGTATCACATGTTTTGTGAAGTCATCATAATGCAGCATGGCCGTGAATTTGTGTCATTGTAAGAAACAGAAGATTATAGAATTATGGAAAAATACCAACAAGTAGGCAAATCTGGATTCTGGTCCCAATTCAACTATACACTAATGTTGCCTTGAGTAAGACTTTTTCCCTAGTGTATAAAGGACAAAATGATCTTGTGGAATCCTTTCCATTCATTCACCCAATCGATCACTTGTTCATCCATTCAGCAAACGTGTGGTAGAGCTGTTGTGTTCAGTATTGTGCTAAGCAATGAGGATACCAGATAGAAGATGGTTCTACTGTGCCATATTCCTCTGCCACCAAAGAACCTCAAACTGCTACTCTCGACAAGAGCATGACTCCAATGAACAGAAAATACATTTATTTTTCCATCATCACCAAGTTCACTAACTTTTCTTGTAAAATGAAGACAAACACATTTTATCTAACTTCCGAACATTTAGGGAGGGACGCTTTTCCAGATAAATAAATTACTTATATTTATACTGCCTGAATAACAATGAGTAATACTCACCTTAAGCTTATTATATTCTGAACACATCTGTTTAAGTGTCTTACATGCATTATCTCATTTAATCTTTATAACACTCTATAAAGTAAGTAGTATTTGTATCCCTATTTTAGGGATTGATTACTCCATGGAGATAAATTTAAGGAGATTTGGTAGCTTATCCAAATGGTAAATATTTGCACCTAGGCCTGTCTGAGTCTGAAGTTTAGTTTCTTTAATTTGGATATAAAATTATTTCAAACTTCCTGCATTTCTCAGCAAAGCCTGCTTCAGTATTTGCACATATCTATATTAGTATTCAAAGCATAGATTTAGAAGGCATAGAATTGCAGAAATAGAAGAGATTTTAGAAACCATCCAGTCTGACCTATTCATTTACAGTTAAAATAT